>NC_056523.1:112667191-112931188 GCF_019175285.1 Sceloporus undulatus | reverse complement strand
ATAGTCATTATTATAGTCAATGCATGGTACCACCCACTGTTGTCTGTTTCCACCCAGTAGGCGTGTACATCATTCTCATTGGTTCTCTTGGTTCATCCTACAATTAATGATTTCATCATCTCAGCCTTGACCACTTAACAATTGTCAGGTGTGTCCAATCATCCACTTTACATTTCTTGTCCTTGGCATTCAGGACTTGTTAATTGTATTATCATTTACACCTGTGTGGTTCTCAATTGGCTTCTGCTGAGTCATCCTGACTCTCACATACATGTTTTATTTCATTTACTGTATATCCCATGTTGCTTTTTCCTTAACAATCCCCTCCGAAATAAAATATTGTATGTGGCTTACAATGTCATTCCAACCATTTCTGTCAACCTTTCATGTTTTTCCACTGTTAGTGCTTTTGTAAACAAATCTACTATGTTATTTTGTGTCTCTATGTACCTCAACTCTATTTCTCCTTTTTGAACCATATCTCTTACATTTTGGTACCTTACACCCACATATTTGGTTCTGTTCTTTAAATTTTCTGATTCAGCCATTGCTATACAAGATTGTGAATCTTCCTGAATTTCTACTGGTACTCTGAAATTTTCGTTCAGGTCATTTAACAATTGTTCAATCCACTGTACCTCGTTCACTATTTCGTTCAGCGCTGCAAATTCTGCTTCAGAAGTACTTAGCGCTACGTTTGTTTGTTTTCTACTTCTCCAAACTATTGGACTTTCACTATATTTGATGACCATTCCTATCACTGACTTCTTGTCTCCTAATTCTGATGCATATGAACTATCTACAAAACAATCTAAATCTGCGTTACTGCTTCTGATAATTAACCTTTTGTCTAATGTCCCTTTTAAGTATCTCAACAAATGTTTTACAGCTGTCCAATCCTCAACCTTAGGATTGCAAACTCTTTTGGATAATGTGTTCATGGCAAACGCAATGTCTGGTCTAGTGTGGCAAGAAATGAACTGTAGTGATCCTATTATGCTCCTAAAAAATGTTTTGTCCTCAAAATCTCTGGTTGTTGGTTCAGAAACGAAACCAGTTGTCATTGGAGCTTTAACTATTTTAGCATTCTGTAGACCACACTTTTCTATCAAGTTCTCAATCTTCTTCCTCTGACTTAACAAACAATGTCCTTCTTGTGTCCACTCAACATTAATGCCTAAATAAGACTTCAACAAACCTAAATCTTTCAAAACAAACTTTTCTGATAACTCTCTCTTGACTGATTCTATTTCCTGTTTTGACTTTGCTGCCACGCACAAGTCATCCACATAAATCACCAACACTATGTCTCCTTTTGTATATATACAAGCATCTGCCACGCTTCTCTTGTATCCTAACTTAACCAACTCATCATTAATACACACATTCCAAGCTCTGGCACTTTGTTTTAAACCATACAATGCCTTCTTCAATCTATAAACTTTCTGACTTTCATTCTCCTCAAACCCTTGTGGCTGTTCCATAAAAATTTCTTCATCTAAGGTTGCATTTAGATAAGCCGTTTCAAAATCAAAATGCTCTACTATTAAATTCCTCCTTGCTGCTACAGCTAACACCATTCTCAAACTTTCTGGCTTTGCTGTTGGAGAATAAGTCTTGTCAAAATTCTCATATTGCTGTTGTGCAAAACCCTTAGCTACTAATCTTGCTTTGTACTTAATGCTTCCATCAGGCATTTCCTTTCTCTTATATACCCATTTACAACCTATCACTGGTTTATCCTTAGGTCTATTAACAATTTCAAAAACATTTTTGTTCACCAAGCAACTAAACTCACTTTCCATTGCTTCACACCATCTTTCCTGTTCTTCCCTAGAAAAAGTTTCTAACTCTTCATAACTCTCAGGCTCTTCTACCACTGTACAAGCTCTTGCCTGCGTCACAACAAACCTATCTGGTGACTTCCTAACTCTGTGACTACGCCTGGGTATGAATTCTGTCATTCTGCCTCTCTCCTCATCACTGTCTGCACTAGAAGTTGTTGTCTTTCTGCTAAACCTTTTGTCTTCTGTCATTCTAGTGGTTACTGGTCTTGTTTGTGTCTCCCCATCTGAGGTACTACCACTACTGCTAGTAGAGGCTTTTGGCTTGACTGAAACCCCTCCGTTTCCTGAAGTTGGTTCAGTCTGTGCTTGCTGCTCACTTGAGCTACCTAACCTCAAGAACACTTCCTTGTTGGCATGCAGCTTGTCCCAGCCAGCATGTCTCTCAAAATTTGCAGACCTGGAGTACTGTATCTCTTTTCCTCTCATAAGAAATTTGTAACTGTTCCCTGAATATCCCAAGAACATTAGCCTTTTGCTTTTGGGTTCTCCTTTCCTCCTAAAACAGGCAGGTATGTACACATGTGCAAATTGACCAAAAACTCTTAGGTATTTGAAATTTGGCACTCTCCCATATAAAACCCTGTAGGGAATGTCTTCTATCTCTGAATGGTACAACCTGTTACTTATGTGTATGGCAGTCAGGGTTGCTTCACCCCAGAAGCTGTCTCCAACTCCTGCATCTGCCATCATGCAAGCAGAAATCCTTTTTATGCCCTGGATTTTCCTTTCTGCTAAACCATCCTCACTTGGACAAGCAGGGTTAGTGGTTTCATGTCTTATCCCCACTTTCTGGAACCAATTGTACAGCTGGTTGTTTAAAAATTCTCCACCTCTATCTGTAACAATTGTCCCAACTCTGCTATCAAATCTTCTTTCAATCATCCTTACCCATGCTTTTAAACTTTGCCCAGCTTCTGACTTATTTTTCAATATTCTTACATATGCAAATCTTGAAAATCTATCAACAATTACCAGGAAATATTTGCTTCCCCCTAATGACAAACAATTTGCTTGGGCTACATCAGCATGTACAACTTGAAATGGTCTTTGAGCAATCCTTTTGGACTTCTTAGCAACTGGATAAGCTCTGACCTTCACTTGGTTACATACAGTACAGTCTAAATGATTTTTACATTCTGCTACTTTTAGATCTGGACACATGCTTATTAAACTCTTTAAACACTTAAAACTTGCATGGCCAAATTTTCTATGGAGCTCATGTATGCAGTCTTTGTGCAACGGAACATTATCTATACTATTAGCATTCTCAACCTTGTACTTATCAACATTCTCTTCTAGAAAATAAAGCTTATCCTTTTTCAAACTTATGCCACACAGTTCCCCATTTAAAATTATTTTACATAAGTTCTTTTCACAAGTGACTATGTAGTCTCTGTCTGTTAATCTGCTCACTGATAATAAGTTGTTTTCTAATTCTTTCACATGCAAAACATCATTAAAGTTTTCCTTTAGCCCTGGAATGTAAACTGTTCCCATTTGATTTATAGTTGTGAGCTCATTCCCGTCAGCTAGAACCACTGCATTTACATTAGATTGCTTCTTATCACTAATTAAATTAATGTTGTTACACATGGAGGTCGAAGCTCCTGAATCTACAAGCCATTTAGAGTTTGCTTTTTGCCTTTCCTTAATCATGGTCGCAAACACCTTATTATTATTCTTATTGTTCTTCAAAAATGGCGGCTTGGACTGCTTCTGCCTCTGGCCGTGCCGTGGTTGCCATCTGCTCTCTTGTTTGCTTCTCTCAGCAGCCAAAAGATTACAATGCCTCTGCAGATGTCCAATCTTTTTGCAGTAGAAACATTTCCTTTGCTCCCTCGAAGAAGCTGCTTGGTCCAGCTCACGCACATCAGGCTTGGCTTGCTCACTTGGCACACTTTTGGAAGTTGCTGCGTCATCTCTCTCAGACAGTCTCCTCTGGTTCTCTTCCAGAATCCTGGCCACAACTAAATCTTTCGTTAGTTCTTCTGTCGGTAAGTTTTGCAATGCATTAGTAATATTGCCCCAAGAAGAATCTAGGGACTCTAACAAAATATAGCACTGCTGTTCTCTATTAATTTCCACTCCTCTTAGCTCAGCCTGCACAAACAAGTCTTGCATAGTTTTTAAATGTTCTATCACACACTGCCCCTTTGCCATCTTCTGTCTATAAATTCTCTTAGACCATAGCATTTTTGCAAAGGCAGTTGAAGGAGTGTGTAGACTTTGAAGTGTTTCCCAAACATCTCTCGCCGTCTCCTTATCTCTTACGTCATTAATTAAATCTTCCTCCAACATTAAATAAATACAGGCTTTAGCTTTGCAATCTCTCTCTTTCGCGGCTGCATTAGCATCGGCTGCCAACCCGGCTTCAACAGTGGCCCATAAGCTTTCCTTTATTAGTCGGGACTGGGCATAAATCTTCCAGGTGGGGTAGTTGGATCTGTTCAATTTACTAAACTTCAAAGTCTCCATTTTAACTTGTGCAGTGACTCAATTGACACAGTCCTTCTGAGTATGCACAGCTGACCCCTTTCGGGCTTAATCAAAACACTGGAGGAGTTACTCACGGAGCTTATCAGTGCAGCGCAAACAGCTTGCTCTGATCTGTCTTCCACTCTCTGGAACTTTCAGCTTCTGTGGATGCTGGGTGCTGCAGTATCTAGGCCCATAACCCTTGTCAGGGATGATGGGAGTTGTAGCTCTTCACCTCTGGCTTGAACTCACCACCTGGTTGTGCACCGCGCTGACCAGTTTTGGCCAGTGGTTATAGCTTAGCAAGAGTTACAGAGAACAGGCTGAAGACCCTGACAAACTCTCCAAGCCTTCTCACTCTTGCTTCCACAGACGTCTTCACCCTTCTTCAGGATCCAGCTGGTTCTTGTAGCTTCACTCAAGACACCAGACAACTCAGTAGTCTTAAATAAAAGATCTACTTTATTCTACTATATACAGCTCCAATACAACAATACTCTACTCCTCACTATCCACTACTACTATCCACTCTACAACCCACAAAATACATTGGGATGTATAGTCATTATTATAGTCAATGCATGGTACCACCCACTGTTGTCTGTTTCCACCCAGTAGGCGTGTACATCATTCTCATTGGTTCTCTTGGTTCATCCTACAATTAATGATTTCATCATCTCAGCCTTGACCACTTAACAATTGTCAGGTGTGTCCAATCATCCACTTTACATTTCTTGTCCTTGGCATTCAGGACTTGTTAATTGTATTATCATTTACACCTGTGTGGTTCTCAATTGGCTTCTGCTGAGTCATCCTGACTCTCACATACATGTTTTATTTCATTTACTGTATATCCCATGTTGCTTTTTCCTTAACATAATAATATAATTTTATGATTTGGGAAAAACTAACAAAAGTTTGCTTGCTTGCGTCACTAAAGTGAAAGCATATGCTTATAAGAGAGAAGTCATTTCAAACTGGAAATTTTCATAGGGAGAATACTCCTGCACATAGATTAGACAGGGAAAATCCTCTTGCATGAAGACATTAAAGTTTATGCATTGATGTGATAGCCTGGGGACCATCCGTGTGTGGATGTGGGGTTCAACGTGGAATCTTAATGCCACAGATGGAAATAACATCAAAGACAAAAATACTGAGGCATCCTCACAGGCATATCAATGAACACATTGATGTGACTGGAAGACATCTGATATAACTATAGTTTCATATTGTTACACTGTCCTCTGATTGTTCACATGACAAGATGCCTGTGGCCTGGATATTTCAGAATTGCAGCTCCTGGGTATTTTATTGCTTTTCTCTAAGCATTTTCTGTCCTAGCGACCAGGAGTGCAGGAGTTTTATCTGTCTTTTAAAACATATATATTTTAAGCAGTGTTTCAAAAAGTTTTTATTCATGTGTTTAATACATTGCTTTTCTCCATTGAGGGCTCTGGTTGGCTGAAAGATGATAGATATAGAAATAGTTTAAATAAACAAACAATTTTCTACCTAACTGGTATTCTTTGAAGTCTCTGGAAGTGTTAATTATACTGAAAGCATATTCCAATGTATCTTGTAAAGCAAATTATGGCTTTTTCTTTTGTGGCTGAAATTCTATGGTGGCTTCAGAGGCTGGGTAGGACAATGTGGCCTCCTCCATCCACAGAACATGCTTGAGGTATCAGAGTATAAGACCCTATAGCAACTCAGCCATTCATTGACAGTCTTCAATGTTGAATTATTTATTTAAAGCACTTTTATACTACTCTTGAGACAAGAATGCTTGCAGAATGGCTAACATCAAGTCACTAAAGTAAGAAGGTAAAGGTAGTCCCTTGGCATGAATGTCTAGATGTAACTGAAACAGTAGCCTCTCTAAACAAGGTAGTAATTATGAATTTCATGTCTTTCTCTCTTGCTCACAGGGCAATTGGTTCTAATGGCCCATGTAGAGGGATGACAAGCCTAGTTCTGGCTTGGTGAAGCAACAGGCAATGGAAACAGCAATAATGGACAGTTTTCTTTTCTGGCCGCTTCCTCCTCCTCCTCCTCCTCCTCCTCCTCCTCCTCCTCCTCCTCTCCTCTCCTCTCCTCTTCTACAACCAGTATTGAGCACATTACAATATAAGACTGCTGATTATAGTCTTTGTACCCTGAATGGTTAATGTCCTATTAGAAAGATGGGGCATGAGTTCCTTTTAAAAGTTCTCTCATGATTTCAGATGGCATTCTGAGATCACAACAACAAATATCAAACTTGTTCTGTTGAAGGAAATATCTCATAGAATTTCTCAGCATGACCCAAAGCACTATTATTTGAACATGACTGCACATTGTTTATATACACTTATGGTATTCTCCAAATAGATGCATGACCCATTCCCTGCTGTGGACACCTGCATTGAGAATGCAGTGCTAAGCATGTACAGAGCAGGGAGGGAAGTGATGTTTTTGTTACTCTTCTTAGTTCAAGTTCATAGAATACTCAACAGGGATTGTGATGTTGAGCAATTTATATATGAATCATGAAACCAAGATCCCCGCATGGTATAATGAAGTTTTAAGGTCTCACTCAAAGAAGTTTGGAATATAATAGCACCAATTACTTTGGAGTCCTATTGACTTTGGAGTTTGCTGAATGGCTTCAGTACTTCATGTGATATTTCAAAAGAGTGGACAATATTTACACTAGGAAATTCATAGCAAAATTCCCTTTTTAAAAGCAATATGCAAGGAAGAGAGGTGGAGGACTGTCATTTGAATTGAGAGCTCTTTATTTTGGATAGGTCAGAGATTTACGTGGCAGAATGGCTTGGTGCCTTAGGGGGTTGTTCTTGTGTGCCTTCAAGTTGTTTCCAACTTATGGTGACCCTAAGGCAAACATATCACAGGGGGTTCTGGAAAGATTTGTTCAGAGAAGGTCTGTCTTTACCTTCTTCTGAGGCAATGAGAATTTGACTTGCCCAAGACCACCCAGGCCAAAGGTGGAATCTGAAGCCTAGTCTCCAGAGTCATAATACAGTACGCAAACCACTATACCATGCTGGCTCTCTGGCCCTAGAGATGATTGTGGACAACACTTTTTCCATCTGCCTGTCATTTTCTCAGCTACCATTTCTGAACTGCTAGACCTCTAAATGTACCAGCCATGAATGTAATATAATATACTGGCTTCTGTTGTAAAAACCGAAATGATGGTGATAAAAAAACACTAAAAATACTAACACTAATGATAAAACACTCTTCGATTATCCTTGGACTCCAAGGTGATTTAATAACAACTAAAGTCAGCTTTCTCTCAGGTCTCCTCAATGGAAGGCCTTAGTTAAAACCTTAATTATGAAGCATATGAAACCTGGATTATGGAATAAACTCATGAGACACTGAAAATATAACAGACTTATTTTGAGTAAAGCAGCCTTTTTATAGGGTTGCCAGAATGAAAACAGGAGAGGGTTCCTGACTCTTTAATGGCTGTGTAGAAGAGGGAATGTCAGCAGGTGCTACTACCTAGGAGATTATCACACCAGCTTTTTATTTCCATGCTAGGTGTGGGATGTAAATGCACAGGGACAGATTCTATCCCCCTCCGTAGGCAGTACTCACCCTGTACCCGGTCTAGACTTCTCCTGGATAGAAAATCCCATTCTTTAAAAGGCCTGAGAGAAACCCAGAACGGGTATGGGATAAGTACTATCTGGAGATGGAACTGTGCAGTAGAATCTGCCCCTGTGCATTGACATCCCATGCCTAGTGCAGGAGTAAAAGCCAGTGAAATACTCCTCTAAGTCAGAGACCGAATGCCCAAACTCAGTGGTGTTCCCATGCTGGATGTCACCCAGTGCTGGGCGGGAAACATCTGGGGGGCAGGACTTCCAGGGGGGGGGATCCAAGACACACTCTCTCAGCCTCAAGCTAGCAATACCAACCTCCCTTCTGATGAAACACCACGCCTCCACCACTTCCTCTTCCTCCTCCTCCTCTTCCTTCCTCTCTCCAGGCTCTCACCAACAGGTGGGTGGCTGGCAGCACGGGACCACTGCCTCTTTATTCTCCTTCTCTTCCTTCTCACCCTCCCTCTTCTCACCAGCAGCCTCATATGCCCACAGAGCGGGCTTTTCATGCCACCTGTGGCACATGTGCCATGGGTTCACCATGGCTGTCCTAGTAATAACACCTGCTGAAATTCCCTCTTCTACACAACCATTAAAGATACAACAGTCCTTACCAGTTTTCAGTCTGAGAACCCTACCTCTTATCTCCTGCATCAGTTACAAATAGACAAATAAATTAATTGTCTTGATTCATTAAGATGAAATTGGATGGTACCAGTTTTGCTTTTATTTTACAGAGAATGCTGCAGTGCATTCTTCAGACTCAAAGTTGTTTGCATTTCATAAAAAGTAGAACAGAAATCATTGCCTTCATATGATCAAAATCTCTACAAAGCTTATATGATTGCTTAAGTGCCACACTACTGTTTTATGCCATTATTGAGGACAGGGAAGGTAGCAAAAAAGAATTGAAAGTACAAATTTCTATCTATTCTTGGGGCCATTCAGACTACCTTTTACCCCGGTTCAGAAACCGGATTAAACACAGGAAGTTCATATTGGCCCTGATTCTTCCACAATCAAAATCGAGGCTTTCACACCCATTCAAGGGCAAATGCCGCTTGGCACGGGTCTTTTGAAAGCAGAGTTTTACCTGTATCTTTTGTGAAAAACCGGGTCCCGGCAAATATGAACTTCGCCCCGGTCATAATCGGATCAAGTTCAGGGGAGGGATTAGGTCAGAGGGAGGGCAGAGGGTGGGACATGCCTCCCCTTCATCGGGGTGAAGGAGGAGGAGGAGGAAGGAGCAGGAGGAAGGGTGCCATGGAGGACAGGATAGGGGCAAAGGAGGAGGAGGAGGAGGAAAGTGCAGGAGGAAGGGAGCCATGGAGGGCAGAATCGGGGTGGAGGAGAACAGAGCAGGACAAAGGATCAAGTTCAGAGGAGGGATTAGGTCAGAGGAGGGCAGAGAATGGAACATGCCTCCCCTCTCGCAGGCAGCACTCTCTCTCTCTCTCTCTCTCTCTTTTTGTAATTTTATATTTTTGACAGACTATGTGAATAGTTCCATTGATATATTTTGATAGAATGTGTCTGCTTCTGCTACATTTCCCTTTCATTTGCTTGCTCCCGGCATGACATCTCACTTTGCAAGAGGCTTTTTTTAAAAAAAAATTGTGTGTGTAATACGCGAATGCTACAATGCGAATGTTACAAATGTTTCTCTTTCAATTTGGCAAATTGATACAGAATGCTTTTGCTACATATGTGTATGTGTATGTGAGGCATTCTGGGGTGGGAAAGCAAGAGGATGCAGAGATGGCATTCTGAGGTGAGGATAGATGGCATTTTGGGGTTGAAAACAGAGGCAGAGCAAGGAGATCCAAAGAGGAGGGAAGGATAGATTGCATTTTGGGTGGCAATCGGAGAGAAAGCAA
Source organism: Sceloporus undulatus (assembly GCF_019175285.1). Classification (NCBI taxonomy): domain Eukaryota; kingdom Metazoa; phylum Chordata; class Lepidosauria; order Squamata; family Phrynosomatidae; genus Sceloporus; species Sceloporus undulatus. The sequence goes on along the minus strand of NC_056523.1, from coordinate 112,921,369 downwards.
AGCAAGAGGATACAGAGATGGCATTCTGGGGTGAGGAATTCTTCTTCTTCTTATTATTATTATTATTGTGATTGGAAGAGAATGTCATGGGGGGAGGCAAGGGCTTCGGAGGTAGCATTGGGCTGGAAGCGAAGGGGAGGCTAGAGGCTGGCATGTGGAAACCCATGACTTTGGGGGAGTCACACTCTCTCAGCTTCAGGGGAAAGGCAATGGTAAATCTCCTCAGAACCAGTCTTGTCAAGAAAACCCCAGGATGGGGTCGTTTTAGATTTGCCATAATATGTAGTGACCCAAATACACACAACACACACACACACACCTGGAGGTTTTTAAATTTGACAAGTTGACAGAATATGCACACACATTGCCACCAGTTTTTTTTTAAAAGGAGGGGGGAAAGCACCCATTCCATTGGCCAATGATTGTAGGAAACATCACTTTTGACAAAAGCGGAAGTGAATTTGATTGATAGCAAAGAAGCCTTTGTTTTAAACTGGTACCGCAAATGTGAACTTCAGAGGGGTAAATTACTCTGATTGAGGTAAAACATAGTGGGCACTTGTTTCTGAGCAGATTCGAGAGGGGGGGGGGGGGAGACCAGATCTTCCCAGTTCTATCCAGGGCAAATGAGCGAGTTTCTAGGGTGCATCTAGGTGCATTTCCCAGTTCTGGATACAAATAAAAATAATAACAATAATAATAGTCTATACTGTATAAATAATGCAGTTTGACATTACGTTAAGTGTTGTAGCTCCTTCCTGTAGAATCTTGGATTTTGTCCCATTACAATAATAAATAAATAAATAAATAAAATTTTATTTATATCCCGCCTGTTCCCATAGGATTGAGGTGGCTTGCAATCACAATAAAATACTGTACAATAATACAATAATGAAATCCAATACACAAATAAAATGCAATACAACTTTGATAAATTAATACAATATAAATAAATGCCCCTCCCCTCCCTCCTTACATATATAACATAATTTCTAATATAACTATAATGGAATGTAAAATAAATTGTTAAAACCATTAATTAAAAATGATTGAGACAAGAAGAAGTGGTATGTTACATAACCAATAGGGAGTGACCAAAATGATGGCCAATATCAGTGGGTTCTTTAGCCTTCTCTGTCAAAGAGTGCTTGTGCTTCACAAAACTACAAATCCCAGGATTCTGTAGGATGCACCCATGGCAGTTAAAGTGGTGTCAAACTGCATTATTTTTATGGTGTGGCACCCATAATCAAAGGCCATGGTCTGGGAGAAAAGATGGTGGTGGTTTGAGGGCATGCTGTGTAAGTAGTGAACAGTCCAGGCCAATTCAGTGACAGGAGACCACCTGGGAAATCATATGTATATGGAAACAAGTAGAATATAACTACAACAGTACAAGTGGAATAAAAGTACAAGTGGAACATAAATACAATGATAAATACATAATTTGAGGAGTTACCTTCTTTATGCCTTGTCTGTTCAGAGTAAGGCCCCCTCATTTATTATAGGTCACCCACTAAAGCATCTATACCACCCTTCTTCCTGGGCTGGGTTCCAGGTCCATCTTCCTTAGGACTTTCTCTTGGAAAACTCTTACAAGACCTGCTTCCAAACCGGGTCAGATAATTTCCCCTTTCTTCCATAAAATTTTGGGTTTAGGTCCTTCACAGTGTATAGTTTGGATGCCAACTTGGTCTTCATAGGCTGAATACTAGCCGTCTGAGGGATTACAAGATAGCAAGAGCTTGGAAACTTCTGGAGAGGAGATGCAGCTTAATGATCAAGCACAGGCTTTGCATACATACATGTCCCAATTTCAATACCTGGGATTTCAAGTCAAGTGAATCCTTGGCAGCATGAAGGTTTCTGACAAAGACCTTGCTGAGCTGTTCCCAGTCAGTGTTGACAATACCAGGTTAGACAAAATGATGGCCTGATTCAATGTAAGGCAGTTTCACAAAAGTTCAGGTTTCTTGTTTTTGTCATGCCACTAAGCAACAGCTTGATTCCTGGGCAACTATTATTCCAGGGAGATAGAGACATGCAGCATCCATGCTGCAGAAATAATATAGGATGATACCACTTTAATTGCCATGGCTAAATGCTAGGAAATTCTGAGAACTGTAGTTTTGTGAGACATTTAGTCAGACAGTGAGACATCTGTCAGACAGCTCTGGTCCAACAGCAAACTACAGTTCCCGGAACTCTACTCTGCTCTGCAGTCACCTTCCATCTAGAAGCAGGTAGGCTAAACTGAAGTTTCCTTAGCCCATCTCCCTACACAAGTGAGAAGACATGGTACTCTCATTTTACTTTTATTTGTGAACAGCCCTCCTAGCAAAGATTTCCTTCTTAATTTCCAAAGAGGAAAATGTGTTGTCTCTGTGTGTCTGTGTGTGTTTGAATTACAAGCTGTAAGCAGCTGTGGTTGGGATTTAATGCATAGCTCTTGATAACATTATCAAGGGCCACCCCTAGGTTTCAAGTTTTGGCTCAGAAACCTCAGTACCTGGCACTGAACTGGCAACCTCATCACATTTCTGTTTAGGTCAAAGCTTTCCCATAAATACTCAGAACTACTCAAAAGAAAGAAAGAAAGAAAGAAAGAAAGAAAGAAAGAAAAGGCACTGACAACATTGTGATGGTGAAAAATTATATTGAAGTAATTTCTAGAGACACAAGCAAATGTGTGTGTGTGTGTGTGTGTGTGTGTGTGTGATTGTACACACAGAGTGCCAGAAGAGTATTATCTTATATTAGCCACCAAGCCCAGATGGTGAAATAAACTGGTTGCATGACAAGCCAAGGACTTGTGCTAGAAGGGAAGAGGACAGACAGCAGGATCAAATACAGCAAGGCAGCACATTTAGCTGTACAACACAGTGACATCAATACAATATGACAGACAATGTAAGCTGAGTGTAATAGCCTGCAGTGGTGGAGTGCAGCACAGTAAGCAGAGTTCATTTGGAGGGTGAGAGACTGAATGAATGTGTGGGTAAGGTACTCTGGGATGTGGCTATGTTTGGGCACTTAAAAGTAAATAGCTTTCTAGCTCTATCTACCTAGATCTTCTTGAAAGGAACAAATCACTTTAAAGGGGGATTAGATGAGAGATAGAAAGTAAAAATGAAAGAGAAGCATCGGTGTCTCCGAGTCAGACAAGGACACAGCTAACTCCTGAGAAGAAGCCACGAGTCTCCCCCTAATTAGAGGTAACCTAAGCCTCCAGATTTCATCTCAGATTTTAAAAAATACAAATCAAGGAGCTAAATACTTTTATGGCCTTTCTGGCCCTGGGACAAGACACACAGTCAAACAAGGGGAGTTTGTCTACATTTACAAATCATGGAAAAGAACCAGACAGTGTCTGATTCCTCTGATATTAGGACTAAGGTCTTGCACATTAAAAAGTAGACTGTGTTGGGCCCAGTCATGAAGGTGGACTAGTACTTTATGACCATGACAATATTAAAACCTTCTGACTGGGGCTACTTTCTACCTCCGAGCAATTGGAAGAGGGTGAGGGAAGCTCATCAACAAAGAGCCTGCTAAAAATTAAATCACACTTACATAAGTTGCTATGAATGCTCAGTTTGGTAAATGCTAACATGCTGATAATCTTGGACAAATTTTCTGCCCTTGAAAACTCAGGAGAACACCTGGTGGCAGTCTGCGGTCCAAGTAGTGCTCTGCTTCTCCCCTGCTCATCCAGCTCAGTCACAAGCTGACCATGTATAAATAAGTGATTGCTGACAGATACCTAAATGGGATTGTCAGCCTTTTCTGACAGAGGTGCAAAAAGTGGAGAAATATCTGTATTTCTCGTTCATAAAACTTATATGGAATTGTCAAGAGTCTCAATACTACCTCTCTCTTTCAAGAGAACAATGCAGTTATAATGCAAAGGATTCTATCTATCCTGAAAAAACACAACATACTAAAGAGTATGGGCCAGTCATTGTGTATCTGTGTGAGAAATCTAGACTCCCCTGCAGGTACCACCTGGCCAGAACCTTAGAATGGCTCTTTGGACCTTATCGCACACACAATTTTCAACGTTCTGGGGACAGAAGGAGGACGCTCATGTGCGTGCACGCACTTCAGAAAACAGAGTTTATCGCACACAATTCAGTCCTCCAGAGGCCCTGTTCCGTCCCCTGGCGCGTACCCGTTCGCGTCCAGTCCTGACGGGCACCATTTTTTGCCAACGGAAGGTAATCCGTCAGGCAAAAATCATGCCCGTCAGGACTGGACACGAACGGGTGCGCGCCGGGGGACGGAACGGGGCCTCTTGGAGGACTGAATTGTGTGTGATAAACTCCGTTTTCTGCAGCGCGCGCACACACACGAGCGTCCTCCTTTCGTCCCCAGAACGTTGAAAATTGTGTGTGCGATAAGGTCCTTTATATTGCTATGGAGGACTGCTCCACTCAGGTCCTAACCAAACTATGTCCACATACCCTTCCACTGTCCTAATATAGCATGGACAGTCTTAATTAGCCTTCTGTCATCCCACTTCCCCATCTGTTTTTAAAATGCTCCACTATTGCTTCCCAGGTGCTGGCCAGGCCCCTTGCACTTCTGCTGTGCCGCCGCTGTTTCCCTGGTGATGGCCGGGCCCCTGGTGCTGCTGGATGCTGCCCAATAAACAACTGGTGGGCTTGTGTTTCTGTCTTCTGTGGGGAAAGGAGGGACCTAGAAAGGAAGGAAGGAAAGAAAGAAAAGAAGGTGGAGAGGGGGAAGGAAGGAAGGAAGGAAGGGAGAGGAGAGGAGAGGAGAGGAGAGGAGAGGAGAGGAGAGGGGAAGAAGAGAGAAAGGAAGAAAGAAAGAGAGAGAGAGTCAGCAGTCTTCCAAATGGGTTCCCGGACCGGGGGGGGGGGGAGGGCGGTGACAGGACTGCCACCTTCCCTGGCTCCAACTAATGGGAATGACAAGTGTTGCCAACCAAAAAAGTGATTCATTGTGATAATGAGGGACCTTTTGGAATTGCTTCACATAGCAGAGTGGAGCCGGATCAGAATGTGGGTTATACCACAAGTGGGAATGGGCCCTAGGTCTCCTCTTTCTAAGACTAAGGCCTGTTATAGACTGCCAAAATAAAGCTGCTTCAGGTCTCTTTGGAGGTATGCTGTTTAAAAGATGCATGCATCCTAAGAATCCGGAAGCTGCACCAAAGCTGCACTCCAGTGCTTAGGAATGGAGTATGGCTTTTGTGCGACCTCCGAACTCTTAGGACCCATGCATCATTTAAACAGCATACCTCCAAAGAGACCCGAAGCAGCTTTATTTTGGCAGTCTGTAACAGGCCTAAGGTTGCATCTACACTGCAGAATGAGTGCACTGCTTTAACTGCCATGGCTCCATGCCAATCAAAATTGTTTGGACACGTAGTGGTACTGACAACCTGGGAAAGGGAGATTTCATCCCTCTGTTGTGATCCCTGGGGCTGGGAGAAAGGTAGATTCCTATTTGAGAAAGTGCTAAAAGCAGTAGAGCAGGTTGCACAGCCATCTGCAAAACTGTTTAGGGTTATGGTCTCTCTAGCATGTGCAGCTAATCTCTCAGGCCCTGCTAAAGGAACACCGGAAACTCAGGAAGAGAGAAAGAGGCCTGCTAAACTAAATTATACAGGGTGTGTGTGTGTGTGTGTGTGTGTGTGTGTGTGTGTGTGTGCGTGTGTGTGTGTGTGTGCGCGCGCGCAAACAGGAAGCCATTGTGGTATAGTGATTTTGCAGTTGACTATGACTCTGAAGATCAGGGCTCAAATCCCCATTCAGCTGGGGGAACCCATTGGGTTACCTTGGGAAGTAATAGAATAAAAACTGGAAAGCACATATTCACAGTAGAGGAGATAAAGCAAATGAAGTTCCATGTGATGTTGATGGTCCACAAACTTTTAAGTTTGTTGCATAGGGTTTGGAGAACAGGAACAGAGCGGAACAGAAGGGAACGGGAAGGGAATGGAATGGAGGGGAAGTGCATATTATCGCACGGGAGAATGACGCCAATGCCACCAGGAGTCCCAATTCATTCCCCATCTGTCCCACACCAGCCAATATTGAAGAACTGTTCAGAATCATTCTTCAAAATCAGCTGCTGTGGGATGGATGGGGAATGGATTGGTAACTCCCAGCGGCATCAGTGGTGTTCTCCTGTGTAATAATATGCCCCCCCCCCGTTCTGTTCCCTAACTGTTCCATTACGCTCGATTCCTATTCTCCAAGCCTTGTGCAATAAACTGCATTTTGGCTTTTAATTGGCATTGGGCTTTTTAAGAAAATAAAGTTTGTGGACCATCAGCAGCACACGGGACTTCATTTCCTGTATCTCTTCCATTGACCTTGGGAAGTCACACTCTTTTAGCTTCAGAGGAAGGTAAAGGCAAACCCCCTTTGAACAAATCTTGCCAAGAAAACCCCATTATAAGTTCACCTTTGAGTCTCCATAAACTGGAAACTACTTGGAGGCATACAGTAACAACAAAGTATTTGATGTGAATGTTCCCTGCTTAAAAGCCAGGACAGCCATTGCCTATCAGAACAGATCTTCCTATGACATTGTACTTGCCACATGCAGGTACCATGGACAAAGCAGAGAAGTACTCAGTGTGCCAATAGCTCAAGATGAATTTTGCAAATAAACTCACATGACATATGTTGGGATGAGGCAACCCTCTGCCTCGATTGGGTGCATCTCCATGCCTCTCCCTTACCCATCTCTATTACCCTTCCCCTGGGGAAATGTGGGAATTGAGAAAACCATGATAAATTCCAAAATTGTCTGCAGAATATATGGAACATATGTACCAAATTTTGATAGATTTGCATTATATAGTGAAAGCAGCTATATACTGTACCATTTAAATATGCCTTGAAAAGAATAAAAGGAGACAAAGCCATCAGATAATCAAACATCTCATCTAAAATCCCTGGTTAAGAGAAGGGCCTACTTGACCTCTGAAACCCAAATTCATACATAAGTGAAACTACTATGCCAGCCTGAGCAATCATATGTAAGATAAAGCAAGGTTTATGCAACACTTCACAGTTCTTTCTAGAGATTGTCAGAGTAGTGAAGTAAAAGGGAAATTTTTTTGGTCACAGTCAATTTAAGCAAGAATGAGAATACTGGAATTTGAGCAGTTATGGATGCTCAAAGTGGGGGAAGAGGATGTTGTAATTTTGAATGGCCATCTAAACATTTTTGCCTTTCACCACATGTCATCTCAGTTGTTACAACATCTACGTTACAAGTATCAGAGACATCTGAAATCTGAAGCCAAGCAGCAGAGTTTACACAGCATTTGGGGTGTCTCCTGCTGGGCAGTTTTTTCATTGGCTTTCTTTTCTGTGTCACACATTCAGACTTCTGCAGGCTAAGGGTAGAGTTAAACTCTGTGACTCCTTCTGACCAGTGGTATTTCCAAGAGATTAAATGGCTTTACAGCCTTCTGACCAGTGGCCTAGTGACATTAGTTGGTCTCTAACTGTGCTATTTTGAAAGGACACAGGCAGACTTTTCCTGTTGTATTTTAAATTGGTAACTTTATACCCAGTCTCCCCGGGCCTAGATCACATCACAAGCAGCTGGCTGTAAAGCCATTTAATCTCTTGGAAATAGCACTGGTTATAATCCATGACTCACAATCATATAAAATTATGGCCAAGTAAGAGGCTGTGAACATTTTCTGCAAAGCATAAAAGACCAGTTGATACTTGAGCCTGTATGTCTTGCAGACTTCTCAGGACTTCAGCATAGCATCTGCACACTACAAAGATGATCACTGGAGCCAGCTGTATCAGAGGATCTGTGCTGAAAGTATTCATAGTTAAAAATTAATTATCCTTTTATTTTTCAGAAGCCAGGAAATAGTTTGGCCCTTTCACAAAGACAGGAGATAAACATCTTTACAGCAGCTTCCTAAGTTTACTGATGCTGCTCCACCTTATGCATATTGCCACAAGCCAAGTACATCACTTCAATTCTCTGAACATTGTCACTCACTCACAACACAAGGATATTTTGTGTATATTTTATTTTTATATTTTTAATTGAATGTACCCCACTCTTTTCAGCTGGCCTATGACCTTAATAAACATTCATTCATTTATTCACTCACTAATCTGTAATGTTAATTCATTTAAGCACAAAAAACCTCCATACCTTATCCACTTAATCCTTACACCAGTCTGACCATATTTGTGAGTTATATAATGTCATGAAACATTATAGACTTAAGCTGAATCCAAACAAAACGGAGGTACAGTGCTACCTCGGGTTACGAAATTAATTCGTTCCGTGGCTCCGTTCGTAACCCGATACATTTCGCAACCCGAAAAGCCGCTGGAAAGCCGCTAGCCGCGCTTTGCGTTTGAATTTCGCGCCGAAATAAATTTCGTAACCCGAAAAAAACATCATATCCCGGAACAGTTTTTTCCAATCTAACTTTTTCGTATCCCGGAAATTTCGTAACGCGATCAATTCGTATCCCGGGGTACCACTGTACTCGTGATAGGTAACTCCAATCTGGGTATGGAGATAAGATCACTAGTCCTGGACGGGGTCACACTTCCCTTAAAGGACTGTGTTCGCAGCTTGGGGGTACTCTTGGATTCGTCGCTTCATCTGTCATCTCAGGTGGATGTGACGGCCAGGAGTGCCTGTTATTAGCTTTGGCTGATTCACCAGCTGCAACCCTACCTGGAATCACGGGACCTAGAAACGGTTGTATATGCACTGGTAACATCTCATCTCGACTTCTGCAACATGCTGTACATGAGGCAACCCTTGTACCATGTTCAGAAGCTTCAACTAGTGCAAAATATGGCAGCCAGATTGGTCGCAGGAAAATCCAGATTCGACCGAATTACAACTATCTTACAATCTTTACACTGGCTGCCTGTCAGATTCTGGGTACAGTACAAGCTGTTGGTTATTACTATAAGGCCCTACATGGCTTGGGTCCAGTTTACTTGAAGGAACGCCTCCTCCCATACAATCCTTCCCGCACACTCAGGTCCTCCAGGAGGAACTTACTGCAGTCAGGAAAAACTAGACTGGTGGTGACTTCCTGGAGGGCCTTTTCAGTTGCCACTCCAAAAATCTGGAATGACCTGCTGGAGGAGGGTCATCAGATCACATCTCTTGATGCTTTTAAAAAGGCAGCTAAAACAACCCTCTTCCGGCAGGCCTTTCCAGACTAATCTCTCCTAAAACAGAATCAACCACCCATGTTAATCAGCCCCCCCTTATTAATGCCCTTATTATTGCCCGTTATTGCCATACTGCTGTCACTTCTTGCCAATCTGTTTTAACTGATGCTATTCCAGTTAATTGTTTTTATTGTTATTATTTTTATTGATGGGAGGGAAAGTAGAAGGGTGGTAGTTTTTGGGGACTGTTTCCATATTTTTTTCTGTCACTTGTATTTGAAATTTTCCTTGCTGTTACCTGCCTCAGTCCTCAAATGGGAGAGTCGGGATACAAATAAATAAATAAATATATTATTATTATTATTATTATTATTATTATTTATTAAATGTAAAAAAATCAGGTATTTTTGTGACTCATAATGCAGAAATAAATGAATTTTAAAGGTAGTTCTACAATTATTCATTGGAATAAGCAAACATTATTTTCATATTTCCCAGCCAACATCCCTGTCTTATACCAGTTTAAGATGGATGAATTCTTACCTACATTCCTAGAATTAGTGATCAGCTATAGAAAGAAGTTGTTGAAGAAAAATAATGCAGTAACTGAATACTCTCTTCTGGGGCTAATGTAAATGTTTGTCAGGACTGTGCATGTGGATGTTCGGACTGGCCATCCTGCCTCTCCTCACATGAAAATTAAAGAATAAAAACCAAGCATCTTAAACAATTCTACACATTTAACATGGTCTGTACTTCAGGCCTTTATTATTTGCATGTTTTAATGAAAACATAAACACTTTGACAACATAAAAACAATGAAACTGTAAGACCTTACATGACACAGAATAAGCCTTACATGAAACTAGCAAACAGCAAAATCATAGCATAGCAATGTCAGGTAGATGCAGTGGCAGCACAGGCACAGTATGGATATAAGTTGCAAAGAATTACATACTTCTGCTTAGCCTGAATCCACATCATGCCTATGTGGCTTGTTTATAAATAGATAAGATTATTATTCAGATGAATTGAATGCAACTGTGGGGAGGGGGGAACCCTCAGTGTAAGAAACTGACATGGATATTTAATGTCTAGTTAGAAGGTAAGTCTGTTTGTTGAATCTGTTTTGCAGGCTGGCATTCAAAATTGCCCTAAGAAATTGTGAAAGCTCATTGAAGAGGGCACTACAAGAAATTGTAGTGCCCTCTTCAATGAGGGCTGCGTCTTTTGGGTGGTATTGTCATACTGCAACATAGAGATACAGTGCAGCAGAAGCCATTTCCTGTCCATTTTCTCCCCTAATCCTGTTGTCTACCCTCTCTCCTGTCTCCTGTTGAAAGCCAGACTGCAGGTGAGGAAGCGGGGAAAGGGGGAATAGGGAGAAAAACTCTGCTGGCTTTTGTTCTTGCTGCATCAGAGGAGATAAAGTGATGTGGATTTTTTTCCAGGGAGCAATCCTGCAATCCCTTCTCTGATTATTGACTTTTTCTTCCATAAAGTGCACCATATTTCACACTTATAGTGCCTATATGCTGATGGATGGATATGACTCCCAATGCACCAGGTGGCTGTCAAATAACATTCCTGTTGCCAGATTATAACAGTTTTGAAAAACAAAGCCATTTTTTTCTGTCAAAAAATATTACACATTTGTTTCCTATTGTTTTAAATCCATTTTCCTTCAGAGCACCTTGCACATTTTTAGTTCATTGTAAAAATAACTATATGGAAAGGCTCAATAACTTCATACCTTGAGGGGTATTTTGCTCAGATTTGTATTCTTTCTTCCTCAAGGTTTGTGAATGTGGCAATGGTGAACTTCTGCTTTATGAACTTTTGAGCCCTTCTGTTATTTTTTGTTTAGAGATCCACATAATTCGTCATATTACCATTAGTAATTTGGCTTTGTAATTTTTCTTCATTGGAGATCTAGAGAGATCTGACTGCAGGTTGGCTTTAAGGATGGGGATTGTGGTCCTACATTAATAAATATACATTTCTTGTAATAACTTTTAGTGTTTCTTTTGGTTCAGCATTGTTACCAGAAATCTGAACATTTAAATTAGAAAAATAAAAATAACGATTACAGCATTCATGAAAAACTATAAACAGGACAAATTCACAATAAAGGAGCAGCTAAAACACAAGCAGCCAGTTTCCTAAAATAAATGATAGGATTCTCTATTGGTTTTGGAGAACTGCTCACTTGAGCTTTCACATTAGCCAGCCATCTAAAACCATCTAAAACCCAGGTCTAATGAAGTGGGTATCCTCTTTGAGTTTCCAGCTTTTAACCTACTGCCAAGATTGCCCTGTCCTGGTTCACCATCCACCACTTTTCAAATGGCAAACAAACTATGAGCAGGTATTTTCTGAGAAAGGTTTTAAATTTCAGGAAGTACATATAGGAGAAAGCAGAATTTGTGTATCCTAAGCCAAGACTAGCCTGGAAGAAGAGACTCCTCCCTCCATAACTGTCATCTTCCGGCCTGCGAGGGAGTTGACCAGGCAGGCCCAGCTCCACCAGGGCTAGCCTGAAGAAGAAGAGCCCTCCCTCCGGTGCATCTGCCCTCAGAGGGAGAGAAGAATGCTGGACCTGATCCTCTCCCGCCTCACCATTCCCTTCTCCTTTTGTGTCATGTCTTTTTAGATTGTAAGCCTGAGGGCAGGGAACCGTCTATTTTCCCCTCTGTTGTAAGCTGCCAGGATTCTGAGTGATTGGGTGGCATATAAATAAATCCTATTATTATTATTATTATTATTATTAAGACCATTTATTAAAAGTTTTAATCATTTCAAACTGAGCCGAGAAACTCATTGCAAGCCAATGAAACTGTTTCAAATTTGTCATCATATACTGTGACCAATATGACATAAAATGTAAACCAGGAAGCTTATTTTCTGCTACCTGCATTGGAATCTTTTCTTCCCAAGTAGCTCCAAATGGAATTAATACCAAGAACAGAATGTGTCCCTGAAATGGTTCTCTGTCTTCAGCATATTATATTCACTTGTACATATCCCTAATAAAACAGATCCATATGCAAAAAGGACGTTCAGAGAATGTGCAAACAGGTCCATTTTATCTGTAATTCAGATTAATTCACATTAACTATGCAAACAAACTAGTTCACATTTCATATGACCTCAGGGTTATTGTGCCAACTAGACTTGTGTAAGCCAGTCCTGGAAAACAGCCACATTCTAGTTTATCAAGAGGTTCACAGGCCCTGCCCCAGTTCCCATTTTGGGCTGTTTCAGGCAGACAACAAAACCAAGAAGCTGAATAAGTCTCCTGTAAACTGCTGTTATGGCCTTGTTTTCTTTTGTGGATTACAAGAACAATGTATGCCTATTATAAATTAAGGCAACCTTAAATTTCTCATTCTTTAGTCCCTACCTGGGATCTCAAGCTTAGACTTCTAGTTAGTAATTATAGGTGAGTTTCAATTTGCATTGTCCCAAATTAAAACATTTTAAATTTATATCATTTCTCCAGAAATAAATAAATAATGGAAAGTCCCACCCACAATGCAAAGAGGAGAAAGTAACTGCAGATAGGGCATTGCTGGAATGAACAGGTTTTCTTTCCCTGCTTAGAAGAGGAGGGCATGACAAGGATAAAGAAGGAATATTACATTTCCTGCTTAGAAGGGGTTTTGTTGGGGGGGAGGGAATAAAGAAACTGGAATCTTGGAGAACAGGAGTGGCTGGAAGGGGAGCTCTGCTTACTGGGAGGGGGGTGAGAGGGGGGACAACTGCAGTATTACTACCTGGAAGGAAGTAGTTTCTCTAGCCTTGGAAAAGGTAAACTCTGATGTTTTATTCTTTATACATTTTTAAAAATTGTTGATGGGTTGAATAAAATCATGAACTTTGTGGCTGCTTCAGCTGCTAGAACATTTCCCTCTGGTCTCCAGTGATTCTCTAAAACCCTGGCATGCTTCCATTTACATCAGTCTCAATTTATATGGCAAATCCAGGAACACAACCCAGACATAAATCAAGATCTACCTGTATCCTTCCTCCAGTGCTTTACTTTAAAAAAGTTACTGAATGACTGTTAGCTCTCCCCACTATCCAATGCCATTACTGCAACCATTTTGGCTTTTTATCATCCTATGGAAGGAAAACTGTATTCAGGTCACTTACTCATGCTTTGCACCAAAATCCTGACAGGAAAAACTGTGCACTGTTGTTACCATTATATCTTTCAGTGATCTGACCTTCAATATGGCTGATCTTAGGTGGGGTTGGTGAGACATCTGCATAAAGCAGTAATGCTCTTGAGTGTTTTCTCTTCTTCAACTCATTAAAGGTCAGATGGTGATAGTAGTGGCTACAGTTGCTTCCTTGTGAGGTCCCACTGGATTCAATTCTCACTTTTCTAACAGATGTAAATAAGATTAGGGAAGATTTGGGGTAAAGTGCCATGACATTGGTACACTCACAGCACCCAGTTTACTCTCTCATTTACATAAGACCTAGATCTTGTAATCCTAGTATTTGGTAAATAGAAATTTCACTCAGACACTGGATATGAGTTTCCAATTTGGGGGGGAAATGGCCACCAAAGTGACTTATGGGGCCTGAATTCAACACTGGAGGCAACGGGAAGCTGTTTTGTGGAAAAGGCCAATGCTATTTTAGGCTGCATCAATAGAAGTATAGTGTCTAGATCAAGAGAAGTAATAGTGCCACTGTATTCTGCTCTGGTCAGGCCCCACCTAGAATATTGTGTCCAGTTCTGGGCACCACAATTCAGAAAGGACACTGAGAAACTGGAGCGTGTCCAAAGGAGGGCGACAAAAATGGTGAAGGGTCTGGAAACCATGCCCTATGAGGAACGACTTAGGGAGCTGGGGATGTTTAGCCTGGAGAAAAGAAGGTTAAGAGGTGATATGATAGCCCTGTTTAAATATTTGAAAGGATGTCATATTGAAGAGGGAGCAAGCTTGTAAGGGCTGTTCGACAGTGGAATGCACTCCCTCGGAGGGTGATAGAGTCTCCTTCCTTGGAGGTCTTTAAACAGAGGCTGGATGGCCATCTGTTAGGGATGCTTTGATTTGGATTTCCTGCATGGCAGGGGGTTGAACTGGATGGCCCTAGTGGTCTCTTCCAACTCTACGATTCTATGATTCTATGATTCCATGATTCTATGAAATGTCCATGTGATAAAATCACCCTAACTTCCAAATTTGGCTCAAATTCAGAAGAGGTAAGTTGGGCACTGACGGCGGTGTGATAAAGTCCCTGGTCTCTATCTTCCCCACCCTGGCTTCCATAGCCCTGCCTCCCTTCCCTATGTCCTTCTTAGCATGCTTTTCACTCTGTATTTATTTTTGTGGTTTTGAGTGAATGGCTGCAGTACAGGCATTTAACCACTGTGCCACCAGACTTGCTTCAGGAGGAACGTAAGACAAAAGAATCAACAGTGGAAAAAGAGCATGATTGGAAGGCATTGATAGGTTTCGCCTGTCAATGAGTATGAGTACTCTAAAAATGGACGGACTGCAGACCAGCTACTGGACAGACACAGCATTATGTGATAAGGTATGACCACAGATGGTACTACTTTTCAACCCTTGTGTGATAGAGTCCTTAGTTCACTCTCTAAAGACTGAATGCTTCCGTATATGAAGATGACAACAGCTCACGTGTTGATGAGTTTGGGACATTATGCCTGTACACTAAGGCGCAGTACATACCGCTAACAAGCGGTGTACCTGCTCTGATTCTAGAGTTAGGGACTGCATGGCAACTGCATGGTCCCTAACCCTAGAACATACGAGTGGCATAGCAATGGCAGCACCCTGTGTATACGTGCGCCACCATTGTTATGTAACCGACACGCAGCATCCATTGGTGCACTCGTTATGTCCACCCTGCGGTAGAAAACCTCCCCGCTTTTCCTGGGTTCATTTTCCTCCGGAGGGAAGCCGCACAGTTTGATGGTTGCAGCTTCCCTCCGGAGGAAAGTAGGCCTCTGGCAGGCCGCCCTTTTCAGGTGGTCTGTCCCAGGCCAATGTGTACCATATCAATTTTGTACACATATCTAAGAGACCAGACACTCCTCCTATGGCCTACCATGATCTCTTATATCAACTAAGAATTATCCAGGAATTGACCATTCATGAAACAGGATCTGGCATACTGTTTTTTCCCAACTGCAAGGTTTCTTTCCCTTTTACATGCCAAAACTCAAAATGAAATAATTTAAGGACATCTTTATTTAAACATGGTTTATGTGGTCTGTTTTTGAAGGTGCTAAGTCTGTTTTGTCTTACAGAAATCATAGGTAGTCCCTGTTTGTAATGAGGGTGGTTAGGAGAAGCACATTTAAGCAGTACTCCAGCAACCTGAATGCTGAGACTGGGACAATGAGAGGCATAGCATGTATGCTTGGGAAGAAGAACTTTCTGCCTGAAGACCAGATGCTACTATAGTGCTTCCTTTCCACCACAGGTTTCTTTTCCTGTTATTTTTGAATAAAGCTTTGAGATAAGATACACATTGAGTTGGGTTTTGCAGGTAGGACAGTTGTTGTGTTTAGGTTTTACTTCTGAATAGATGTATAAAGACTTGCCAGTTCGGTGGCAAAATGTTCAAATCAGAAAGAATTATATCTGATCCTGCCCACTTGGTTTTGGCTTGATTCACTCACTGCTGGCATGTGCAACCCAATATTTCCATAATTAAAAGATTCCTTATACCTGCTGTACTCCCTGAAAAGAATAATTTCAAGTGCAGGACCACTGCCCTCAAATTAACATCCCACAGTGTCATCTTTGCACTTGTTGTTGCTGTGTGCCTCCATGTCTTACTGACTTATGGCAACTCTAAGGTGAGTCTATTTTTTTTCCCTTTGGCAATATCTTTCAGTGGAGGCTTGTCATTATCTTGTGACTTGCCTAAGGTCACCTAATGGATTTCCATGGCTTAGCAAAGATTTGAACCCTGGTCTCCAGAGTTGTAGTCCAACACTCAAACCAATATACTACAGTGGCTGTCACTACAATATACTAAATACAGTACACTTTCTATACGGCTAATATATTGCCAACCAAACTCATTTCCATTATTTGAAAGGTAGCACCTCTTCAGTACATTGACACAAGACCTTCTTATTCTGAAGTTTCATGGCTAGAAATGAGCTGTAGAGAAACATTTTTAGCTGAATGTATTTTAGAACATGTTCTAAAATGCTCTTGTCCTGAATTGACTGAATAAATGGACTACAGCGCGCCCGCACCATACGCGGGCGCACCATACACGGCCTTGAGCATACGCGCTCAAGCCGCAGGGCGCACGCGGGGCGGAAGGGGCAGCGCATCCCATTCAATTGATGCGCCGCCACGCACGAGCCCCATTGGAACGGATCCCCCGCGTAAGGCGAGGACGGACTGTACAATACATACATTTCTGGCTGGACCAGTTTAGCTGTTTGTTTTTTAAGAAATCATGAAGCATTATTTTATAAATACAGAAAAATTAACCCAGCACAGAGGGTAGAAAATTATTGAAGGTGCAACAACATAGGGGTATAACATTCCATTTATAAATGGAGAAATAGTTATCAAAATTAGATCTTCAAGTATCAGAGGTATAAAGTTCTGGGACAATGGAAGAAGCAAGTAATTTACTTGTTTTCTGAAAAGAGCTAGATAACATTATGAAGGACAGTTTATGATTTTAGTATGATTCCTCAACTATGGCCTACAGAGACAACAACAAGTGACCATCTTTTGCTTTCTAGAATGTGTTTTCCTGCCCTTTGACATGCTTGGAGATGAGATGGGGGAGAAGTATGGCCATCCTTTATTAGAAGGGGAATATTCTGGGAAATTTAGTGAATGTATTTTTCTTCATGCTGTATCTGATTGCCACAGTAATTTTCCTTCAGGTCAGATCATTAGCTAATCACTTTAGGGAGTCTATTGTCTCTTCTTGTAGCATATTTGCTCCATGCTGGTAGTGCATTCTAGTTTACTGTCAGAACTCCCCTGCATTCATATATTCATAGATCATTTATATATTCATTTGGGGATTCTGTCAGAGGGATTATTAGTTTAGGGTTTTATTTAGATGTTATTTGATTAAGGACATAATAGGTTTGATATATATTGGTTAGTTAGAATGTACTAGAAGGGGATAGATAGATGGCTAGCTTCTGTGCTTGCTTATTAGGATTGGAATGTTACAATGTTAGGGAGTTACCCAGCCAGGCCGAGACGGCTCTTGTGTTGGGAGGGGTGAGTTAAACCTTAAGAGTTAATATGTTCTTGATATTGGTATATGTTGTTGTTATGCTTTATATGCACTATGTATGTTGGGTTGTGGGATGATGGGATATATAACCATTCTTACATATACTCATAGGTTGTTAAGGTTTTATATTACAGTACTTAGTTTAGTAGGGGTGGATGTCTGGGCTTCAAGGCCACAGGTGCAAGGAGGTGATAACACTTGGTGAGAACTTAATTGTTTTGGGAACAGGCCGGGGAGGCCGGACAAGAGGACACTACGTCATCTGGGTGGAGATTCCTCACTGCGCGGGAAAGACTGATCCAATTAATTAACTTTATTGCTTAATGGGGGTGGGTCTGCTCGTGGGACTATATAACCCATCTGTAACTATGTATCTTCATTCCTGACAAAGAAGTCACTTCTGTTGCCTATACCTTTACCTTTCAATAAAGCTGTTACTTTTAGGAAGCACAGCCTCTTGTTGTTTGGGGGTGGCAATTGGGAGCCTGACATTTACTCACAACAGAGGACTATACTAGAGAACATAAATTCCCTTAAAGCCCCATGACTGTACTCTTAAATGAAAGGTTTTCAAAATATGGTTGGGAATGCATTCCCATTATGCAAAAAATGTGGGCAATAAAAGTTTTAAAGAGCTACTAAAAACAAACCCAAGACAGCTGAGGATAGCATAGATAAAACACTGAGATTCTATTGTTAATGGACTCGGACAATAAACAATTTGAATTCACTCTCCACCAAGGATCTTGAACCACAATGGAAGCTAGTACCTATCTCTTAGCAGCATAATCCCTTTCTGCAGATCAGTATCATATTATAGAAAGTCTGATAGGCTTGCAGGAACACCTAGCCTCAATTGCTTGCATGTGCTACTGCTCAGAACAATTATATATTGACTAATTAAATTATTCAGCTGCCTGAATTGTCAAAGGCTGCTCTTTCCATTTTAGTTGCTTTGTATAAGCAAATAGGTATGGCATAAAGAGAGCTTCAGTTCCCTCATTAATCCCTTCAGAAGAAACTTTTCTATGTGCAATAAAACATGAGAACAAACTGTATTTGAAACACGAAAGCATTTCTAGCACTACAGACAACAGCTAGCTAATAAAACAAAGCCCTGGGTAAGCACAGAGTTTGTTGTTGGCTGTTCAGCTCACAGCATACCTTCACTTAGGTATACATAATATTCAGTAGCCGCTTCTCCTGTAAATTACCAACACAACACAGGACACTATAAAAGAAAGCCTAATGACTGTGCACATTTATATCACAACAAGGAGCAAAGCTTTGGGCTTCTGGCTTGCTGCCAACATTGCTTAAGGTGCAATAAAATCTGGCCTCTTCAGAATTAAGGACCAACCCTGTCAGCATTTATTGCCCCGTGTGTTATTTACTACTCCATGCAATGGGCAGAGTCACTGAAATCAGAAAGATGTTTGGGAAAGGTTTACCAAACAAGCTGTGGTTAGAAGCATATGGAATGATGTTGTGCCCTTTAGTAGCTGACTTGAATAGAGTGAGCCTTTAAAGATGTTTGAGCAAGAGGAAAAGTAAATGTGTGTGTGTGTGTGTGGGGGGGAGACTGTGATTGTGTCCTGACAACACTAGAGAGATGCGGAGAGCTCTGATCCTGTAGGTGACCAGCAAAGGGTGGCCTTCCAGCAGCCCTGCCTACGAGGCCTTCTGCAATTTATTTTGTGCTCCCAAGAATGCCTTCCCATTTATTTAAAATGAATACACCATGCTTGGATAATTGCTTTCCTGCTCAAAGTGCTTCTTAGCAACAGCAATTGTTGCAGTTTCCAGGCACCAGCTGTGGGAATGTCATTTGAATGCCGTGGCTGGCCCATAAGAAGCAAGGACGGAGGGCCACTTTGGACACACAGGTTTATGACGCTGGTTTCCTCCCCCACCCCTTGGTCCCTCACACCACTGTCATGTAAAATGTACTTTAGAACAGAACTAGGGACTTGAATCACTAAGAAAGGTTAGCTGTGTGAACATAGTTGCCTACTATCTCTTGGCAACAGCCATTCCTTTAGACTGCATCAAGAGTGAAGGGGAAGTAGGTTTGACATTAACTCCACTGAGAAGCTAGTACCATCAGCCTCCTCCTTCCATCGTTTGTCATCTTGCAGCAAGCCACCCTCATTTAACTGTTGCCTTTCTATCAGCTTTAAGAAAGGGAGAGAATAGATGCAGGGACACTCCATCAGCCTAGCTGTGGAAACAGCAAACTCTGTCTCCATCTATGTGAGCTGTTTCTATTCTAGATGGTAAGTTTTTCTAAATAAAGTTTTTCTAATAATTTTTCTACAAACTTGCTTTTCCCAATTGGAGGAGGGGAAGGAGAGGAGGGGAGAGGAGAGGAGAGACAACAAGAGTAATTTTGATGTTGCACTTCGGACACCTATCACAAGTGCTTTCATGGATGTTTAGGGTGCCCTAAAATTATCTTTACAGTTTCAATTCTATATAGAATTAAAATTGTAACAAAAAATTTCAGACACCCTGTATGACACCAGCAATAAGCAATGGCTTGAATCCAAAGAGTTCCTAACATAAGTGGAGGGCAAAATTTCAACTTGTCTCTGCCTCCATGCCAAACCTTTTTTTTTTTTTTTTGGTAGTACATTGCATGTCACTCAAAAACATTTTCCTGTCCGTAGAAGTAGCTTTTCTGAAGGTAGGCCAAAGACATTGAAAGAAAGGGGTGCAAAATTGTTCAGTTGCAGAAAGTTCAGCTGTGCAAGCAGAAATCTACCCAGTGTTCTTTAAGTTAATAATAATATGTATATCTGTAAACATATAGCTGTTAATCATGTTTTACTACATGACTTTAAAACTAATAGATTAATCTCTGAGTGTTCAAAATACGTGCCATGTATTATCACTGTAATTCTTACAACAGCCATGCTTAAGTAAATAAGCAGCATTGTTTGTGTGTATGTGTCTTCAAGTCACCTGTTGACTTATGTTGACCCCATGAATTTTGTAGTTTTCTTAGGCAAGGAGTACAGAAGAGTAGTTTGTTATTTCTTTCCTGTGAAATACTGCCTACAGTACTGGGAGCTCCCTATCCATGTACTAACCAAGGTTGATCCAACTTAGCTTTTAAGATTCAGGTAACATTAAATAAGTTTTATTTGCCCCAAATATATTGCAGACCGGGAATTACGGTGCTATTCTTTTATACATGTCAGCTCAGATGTAAACCCCACTGAATTCAACTGGACACTTTCCAGTCAATGGTATAAGATTGCAGCCTCAGTATGAGAGAATGGCTAAACTTATACTTAAAATGGAGCCTTCTTTGACCTCAGCTTGTTGTCTTACTCTCTACACACAACCTGCTCCAGTGACACCTCCTGAACACCTGAAACCAGCATTGTAAAATTTAGACCATTCTTGGTTGCTGCTGAACACTGTTAATCCTTCTCCTTAGCATATGTACATTCCAGAACATGTAGAAGTATCCTGGGATTCTCTACAGACTCAGTTACTGCTGTTGAGGGTGACTATAGCATGTTGGGAGAGGGTATTAGAAAGACAAGGCAAGGAATGGATAGCCGCACACTCCCAACCGGGTTAGTTTAGTCTGTTCTGAACAGAATATGTACTGCACCTTTATTTCATGGCAACCTTCCAGCACAAACAATGTTAAGACTGTTGCGCAGCTTTTGAAAATATGCGGTGTTTCAACACAAACGTCTGTTGCAATGCTCCACTGCCTTGTATGAGCAGACCCCCTAATGTTCTACAGCTACCTCATGCCGAGGGGAATTGCTCTGTCTTGATATATGAGATGACTCAACCTGCCTCCCTAAATAAAGTCACATTTCCCTCTCTGGGTAAATGGTTTTTCCAATTGATTTTAGTGATTTTCCTGCCTTTGATATGTGAACTCAGCAGACAACTCAGCTCAGTCATTAAAAGTCCTTCTGTACTGTGCACGCTTCTCCACCTGCTGCACATTCTTCACTCAGTGCTGCCTGATATAGGGGCAAAAAGCTTCTGGTCCCCTAACAAGTTTATGATATATTATAACAATATAAACCAACCTCTAGTATGGAGGCCAACAACAATCCTGGGGCGTGCTCTTCAATGCCTATTCTTATGAGCTTGGGAATGTTACTTTTTTAAATTGTGCATCTCAAAATCTTGCAATTGCCATGGCTATTTGCCATGATGGTGGAGGATTCTGAGAGTTATAGTTCAAAAACCTAGTTTTCTAAGCTCTGGAAAGGGCATACAAAGCAAGGGAGACTGCTGCTTGTTACACTTTATACACTGGAAGAGAATAGGGATGCATCTACACTGTAGACATAATGGAGTTTGACACCAAGTGCTGTAGCTACATTCTATGGAATCCTGGGATTTGTGGTTTTACAAGGTCAGCCTTCTCTGCCCAAGAGTGCTGCTGACTCATAATACTACAAATCCCAGGATTCTGTAGGATGGAAGCATGGCAGTTAAAGTAGTGTTAACCCACATTATTTCAACCATGTAGATGCACCCTAGGACAGCAGGCAGGAATAAGCAAGAAAAAGCTGGTGCATGGAGAGTTTACAGTGAGTCCCCCTGCTGCAGTGCAGGCTTGCCTTGATAGCAGCCTCAAGTAAGCATGTCAGACATTGAGAAATTAACAGGTGAAGCTGCTCCAGTAACTACACTTCTGGAGAAGTAGCACCTAATGGAATTGTAGCTGCCATAAACTTTATTTTAAGGTGCAGTGGTCTTGCAGATGATGTTGTTATGTGCCTTTAAGTCATTTCCGACTTGTGGTGACACTAAGGCAAACCTATCATGAATTTTTTTTGGCAAGATTTGTTCTGAGGGGTTTACCATAGCTTTACTCTGAGGCTAACATATTGTAACTTGCCCAAGTTACCCAGTGGGTTTTCATAGCCAAGCAGAGATTTGAACCCATGGACTTTACCTCAGAGACCCTGGAACAGGCCTGTCACATTCTAACAGGGGATGTGATGAGAATGGGAGGCAGCATAGAACACATCTTACCACACAGGGAAAGTGCTGCCGCCACTGCCAAATATTCCCATCATGTTCCGAATGTGTTCCCCAGGGGGTGATTTTCAGGAACACTTCTCAAGTGTTTCTGAAAATCGCCCCCTCTGGGATGCATCCAGAACACAATGGGAATGTCTGGTGGTGGCAGAGTTCTCCCTGTGCAGTAAGATGCATTCTATGCTACCTCCGGTCTCATCACGTCCCCTGTTAGAATGTGACAGGCCCATTCCAAGGCCTGTGCGTTAAAGTTCCTAGTCTCCCAGAGTCCTAGTCCAACACTTAGACCACTTATACCACACTGAACAGGTGAAAACAATATCTTGACAAGTCCTAAGCAGCAAAACAGCCTTCAAAAGGCTACCTGTCCCTTAGCACCTGATAGCCAGCAAATAGCCATCACTATTCAATAGCGGGCATTAGGAAACCCAGTATCTAGTTTCTCCCTTCCACTGACAGAAGCCTTGGCACAAGAGTTTAAGTGGCTGGAACTGTTCTTTTGGAAGAACTATATAACCACTCTTTTATAAGAGATTCTACATACCCTGAGACGTACCCTGCCAACATCTACCCCTCAAGTTGTTGTAACTTTGGTAGTTGTCAGGTAGCTCTGGAGTGGAAGTGTGATGCTATAGTTTGACATTGTTTTAAGAAGCTCTTTTTAACAAAAACACAAATACAACAACGGAGAAGAATGTGTGAACTTTATAAGGACAATTCATGCCTAGGGAAAGAGTCTTTCCTAAATATACCAGAAAAGAATCAATTGCAAAACCTAGCAACATTCTAAAGGTTCATGTTGTGCCTTCTGTGTGTGTGTGTGTGTGTAACTCACATTGTAGACATAATTCAAATGCATAAGTTGGTGGGGTGGAATGGAAGGAGAATGTGGAATAGCCTCTTGATTGGATATACTTATCATCAGTGATTGAGAGTTTTCTACTTGTTAATTTAGTGTGTACGTGAAACTACCAAACCCACTGATTGCATGTGATTGTTTGTAGCCCAATAACTGGCAAGGCCCCCCATTCTGTACAGAAAAAAACAACTGATCCTCTGCTTCTCCCTGACAGCCCCAGAGCTCAGCGAACAGCTTGGCTAACAGGTGGGGTGAAAATGGAGTGTTTTGCATGGGTGTGGTGGAAGAGACATCAGAAAGTGAGCTTGTATTTGTTGAGATAAACTTTCCTAGCTCTGGAGAATCTTTTGAGAGAGTTGGGTCAAGGCTGTGGGTCTGTACGGGTAAAGTTGTTTGGTTTGGATGCTCTGTGCAAAGACTTGTTTGCTTGCAGAGCTTGCTGTGATTCATGGGAGTTTATCAGACAAGGGGAGTTGGAAGTATAATCCGATGGCAATCTGAATGCAATCATGGGGTTTAACGTTATTGCGTGATAACCCACTACACACAAATTTGGGCAATGGGAAGTCAGTCCGAATGCAATCATGTGGTTTCACATTTAACAACTTCTTCATGGATAAAACCTCTTGGATAAGGGCTGATCTCAACGCCAGTATTTCTTCAGGATCCAGAATAGAGGTCCCCAGAGCCTCCGTGGGGGGGGGGGGTGTCGGTTGTAACTGTTATGTTGCGCCGCATAGGGCATTTTCCATCCAGCTTGAAATTGGCCATTGTAAAACCACTGTTAAAAAAGCCCTCCCTAGACCCCCTGATTCGAAGTAATTATCGGCCTGTTTCCCTGCTGCCTTTTTTGGGAAAGGTGATCGAGAGGGCAGTTGCCTTTCAACTTCAATCGGTCTTGGATGAAACAGATTTTCTAGACCCATTTCAAACTGGCTTCCGGGCGGGCTATGGAGTTGAGACTGCCCTGGTCGATGATCTCTGTCTGGGCATGGACAGGGGTAGCGTGTCCCTGTTAGTGCTCTTAGACATCTCAGCGGCTTTTGATACCATTGACCATGGTATCCTTCTGGAACGCCTGAGGGAGTTAGGTATCGGGGGCACTGCGCTACAGTGGTTCCATTCCTACCTCTCAGGTAGATTCGAAATGGTGCAGCTGGGGGACGTGTGCTCCGATAAGAGGGCACTTACATCTGGTGTCCCTCAAGGAGCCATTCTGTCCCCTATGCTATTTAACATTTACATGAAACCACTGGGAGAGATCATCCGGAGACATGGGGCGCAGTGTTATCAGTATGCTGATGACACCCAAATATGTTTCTCTGTGTCTCCGACTGATGCAGTGACCAAGGATGGCATCTCTCTGGAGTCAGTAATGGGCTGGATGAGGGAAAACAGACTCAGCTTGAATCCACAGAAAATGGAAGTACTCATGATAGGTTCCCCGGGCCCGGGGATGGAGATTTGTCCACCTGTCCTGAATGGGGTCACGCTTCCCCTGAAGGACTCAGTTTGCAGTCTGGGGGTGCTTCTGGACTCGTTGCTCCACCTTACATCTCAGGTGGATGCGACAGTCAGGAGTACCTGTTATCAGCTTCGGCTGATACGCCAGCTGCGACCCTACCTGGGCCAGGGGGACCTTGAAATGGTGGTACATGCTCTGGGGACCTCTCAGTTGGATTTCTGTAATGCGCTCTACATGGGGCAACCCTTGTACCAAACCCGGAAGCTTCAATTGGTGCAGAATATGGCAGCGAGGTTGGTCACTGGATGTTCCAGGACCAGCCATATAACGCCTGTTTTATACAATCTGCATTGGCTGCCCATCCGCTTCCTGGTGCAATACAAGGTGTTGGTTATAACCTATAAAGCCCTAAATGGCTTGGGCCCAGGGTACTTGAATGACCGCCTCTCCCCATATAATCCACCCCGCGCTCTCAGGCCGGCCGGGAAGCAACTCTTGAGGGTTCCTGACATGAGATATTCTGTGACTGCACAGAGGGCGTTTTCTAGCTCAGCCCCGCAGCTTAGGAACTCTCTTCCAGGTGAGCTTCGCTCGGTTACCTCCCTTGACCTGTTCAGGAAGAAGTTTAAAACTTTCCTCTTCCAAAAGGCTTTCCCCCAGATGTTATGAGATTTGCTCTCTCCCCGTTGCACCAGCACTTTATGCTAGTTTGTTTGGTTTTATCTTGTAAATTTTTACTCTGTTTTTAATTAATCTGATGTATTGTTGTGGTTTTTATATGAATACTGTTTGTAAATTGTACATTGTGTAGTACTCTGTTGTAACCCGCTTTGATCTCCCAGGAAAAGCGGGCTATAAATAAACAGTTTATTACTTATTATTATTATTATTATTGTGTGATAGACTGCCACACACAAATTCGGGCAATGGCATGCTATTTTCGGGCAATGGGAAGTCAGTTCGAATGCAATGCGTATTCATGTAATTGCGAGAAACTAGCAACTTTAAGTGAATGCGTTCTGGCCTCACTTTCTTTTCATTAGAATTTAAGAGAAATTCCTCCCGTTTGATAAACTCCATTGTCTTTGCTTCCTGTTTGAAATCTTAACAAGAGCCAGGCTGTGTAGGCAGTGGAATTCAAGTTAGCTGCCAGCAAGCTTGGTCATATGCAGATGTGTAACATAGCAATGACCTGCTACAGGTCACATTCCAAAGCAGCAATCAAGGATCAAGAAGGGTTAGAAGCAGGTGTTTTTTTCAAAATGCAAGGGTCAAAATAAAAAAATGGCAATAGGATAAAGGGAGCAGGGGGCATAGAGAATGACCTTTTTTTAACCAGAGAAATTGCTCAAACTGAAGCTGTAATGCTAAGCCTTTGTAATACAGGGCCTGGTGGTAGTCAGGGTTCAGCGTATTGTCTAGATGATGCATTTGAACCAAAGATTTCAGTCAGCCAGGGTTGTTGGGGAAGCAGAAGTACTGGTGGTGCAGGAGATAAGAAGCCTGATTGCTTGGACTCTCAGCCCAAAGTACTTCCACATGGCAGCTGGTGCATCTCATGTCAATAGGTTGGTGAATCTTCTCTTGGGTTTAGTCTGAATATTGAAAGAACTATCCAAGGAAATAGTTTTTTGGGGGATAAGGTTCACTACCTTAGACAGCTCCTAAAAGTTGTCCCACTTACATAGTGATCAGCAGTCACTATTTAAACATTGCATATTTGAACACTATTATTGTTGTGTGCCTTCAAGTTGTTTCTGACTTATGGCGACTCTAAGACAATCCTATCATAAGATTTCTTGGCAACGTTCTTCAGAGGGGATTTGCCATTGCCATCCTCTGAGGCTGAGAGAGTATGAATTACCCAGGGTCACTTAGTGGGGTTTCATGGCCAAGTGTGGATTCAGACTCTGGTCTCCAGAGTCATAGTCTAACATTCAAACCATTGCACCATACTGTAGGTCTACAACCCCTATATTTTGTATTATATTTTGATTTCTATTTTTTCCAGTGTTTTAATGAACTATATGTAATAAAACCAACCAAAAAATTCACCAAAGGTTCCACTAAAAGTCAGCTACATATATATTTAAAAATAAATAGTATTTTATAGAGTAATTCTCTGCCACTTCCAAAGCTAAGCCCTGCCAACTCATTCTGGAAAGAGGTGATGGTTGCAGTGTGGGGCAGGGGGATTGCAACTTTGTCAGCTTTTTCAACCCTTTTTTTTAAAAAAAAAAAACTTCATCTAGTTAAAAACAGTAGGGAGGAGTTAGCTACAGAAGCTATACAGACCGCCACAAAGGGCAGCCCCGTAGGCCCCAATCCTCCGCTTTTCCAGGCCTCGGGGAAGCGTCAAAACACTGCTTCCCCGTGGCCTGGAAAGGGGTGTCCTTGGAACTTCATGCCCCAAGGACATTCCGATAGCAGCGGGGAAAGGGAGAAAGGGGCCTCTCAGCCCCTTTCTCTTTGTATCGCTGGTGCGGCCGTTTAAAGGCTACACCAGCGATACATGTGGTGGAAGGAGCTCCAAAACAGAGCTCCTTTCGGCGCCACTGAAAGGGTGCCACAAGCATCCTACAGTGGCACCATGATGTGATCCCGCACCGCTGTTTGAACGTGGTGCATCCATCACGTCAAAATGGTGCCGCCGCCATTTTGATGTGCAGAGTACGTCCTAGGGTTGTGGGGTGTCTGTAAAGGACACCCCGAGGCAACCCTAGTATGTATCCAGGCCGGCGCTTTGCACTGATCTGGATACCCCACTAATCTCCATTCCACCAAAGCTGGCATCACCCCAATTCTAGAATAGTCCCTCTTATTGGTAAACATACACTCAACCCTGTTGGAGTTTTCTTTGTAGTGGAAGGAGACCTCACTCCTGTCTTAATTTATCAATATTGCATAAAAAACAGCCATAGGAAATTGGGGAGGACGAATTCAATTGCTTTGCCTTAACATGATGTTCACTTTCAATCTCTAAACTGGGCACATTCCACATATTCATTGGCCTATCTAATTCCAAATTAGAAATTAGACATCTTGCTGCTCCTAGTAGCCAGGCAGATGCCTCTGGGAAACCCACATGTAAGACAGGAACACATTATCACACTCTTCTGCTCATGCTCTCCAACAACTGCGGCACACTGCCTCTGATCCTGCATGTGGTCTAATAGCAGCTTTGATATGGCCAATTGTCATAAATATGCTTAAGTAATTTAAGCCAATAAGTTTTATCAACTGAGCAATTCCACTAAATACACTGATAGGCCTTGGTTTCTTTTGCATGTTCTCAAGATTTAGAGGCACTTAAATTATGTAATCTCTACAGATTTATAAAGGTCAGAAGTCATCTCTTTTGTAACTGGTCCTATCATTTGGGAACCAATGAGTAATCAGAGAACCTTAATGTTTCTTCATGGCTGGAACTCTCTTCCCCATGCTTATGGAAGAGGTCATTCTTTTACTAATGGGAAGGAGACAATTCGTAGTGGGTTTGGATTTCAAGGCAGAGACAAGAGAGTTTCAGTTGCAGCTGGGTAAAAGATAAAAAATAAAAATGAAGCATCCTTGGAGAGCAGTTCCTCCAGGAATCTGAAGCACAAATAGTGTTTGTGTTGCCAGATATTAAACAAATAGTAAATAAACTGTTTGTTATGGAGATGTGTATTTCCTTAACATATAACAATTTTAATGTGGATTTGTAAGTTTATTGTAGTTGCTCAATAAAGATATTTAAAAAACAAATAGTAAATAAACTGTAAATAAAGCATATTGTAAGGATATCAAAACTCTCCAGTGTTTTCTCATCCAAAGGAAATGAAACCTTTTAGCACTGCCCCAGACATTTCATATCATGAGGCCATGGGGGAACATTTAGCTATGCAATATGGAATAGTTTACAAGTACTGGGATAAAACACAGCAGTATGTTCTGCAGAGGATTTGGTTTGGGGAAAGAGCTATAGTTCTTCCCCTGCAATGTCCAAAGCTATGATGATTTTAATGTTATTCATTAGCACAGTACCCAGCGTATTAATCACTCAGGTTCCGTTCTGTTCCTTCCACCTCATTCCCTTCTCTTTCTCAGTATCCTTCCCTAAGTCCTCCTTTTTGTTTCCTCTTTATCTGATTTCTTCCATCAAACTCCTCACTTTTTAGACATTTATAAATATTTTACTGTATGACACAAACCATGTCAGAAGTTAGCTTCTAAAGCAATCTCATTCTGCCATTCAACACAAAACAGCATGAGTGGGTGAGCACTGGCACGGTGGGTTAGGGTGGAATTGTTGTGGATGACTCATCCAAATGCAGCGTTTTGTTCCAGAAAGAGCATTACTGCAGTATGTAGCCATGTCTGTATAATAATCCATGTTTTTCCTGGTTGATGCTGCACTAGGTTATCAAAATGTTAGACGATTCCACACCTAATTTGCATGGATAATGATGATGAATATGCACACAAGCAAAAGTGTTTCCATAAGCAAAGAGCCAGTAGAATCTGGTTTATGACTGGAACAGAAATACTCAGAAATCCCATGTTGTTGTTTTAAAGATGGTGTGACACCCCCCCCCCCCAGTTTGGAGCAAGATCCTGTGCATTTACATTATACCAACAACTGTGGACTATGACGGAAATGTGTCATTTATATACATTCATGAAGGAAAAAAAACCAAGCCAAAAATTCAAAATATTTATAAACTGATCTGCATTCTTCTGTCCAAGAAATGAATCTCTTTCCCTCTCTCAGTCTCTCCCTCATTCTCACTTTCTCTCAGCTTTCATCTTTTTAGAGCTGACAGTAATAAGTGGAAGAGGTTATATGATGAACTAGCTTGCATGCAATCAGATACAAAAATCTGCACTAAGGTGAAATTCACTAATCTTTAAGTCATTCTTAAATGTAATATGAACTAACCTTTGATTCTCTTTTATAAGCTGTACACTTTTAATGCTCTTTGTTTTTTCAGTTATTGTTTCCCTTTGAAGGTTAGAAAATATGAAAGGATTCTGAGGCATAGAGATTATCGTGCATAAAGGGTATGAGCCTGTCACTTCACTGTTTTTAATAGAAACGCTAAGAATTTAAGTTCTTGCTTAATATTCCTCCATTGAAATTACTGTGACTTAAACATATTAGAGTTCTGGCTGGATCATGCCTATAGTGAATAATTCACACAGACAGAAAAATAGACAATCCACTTTTGAGATTTAAAATCTGAAAGATGTAAGCTCAGTGCTCTTAAGGATCACACTCTTCTGCTCATGCTCCCCAACAAGTGCGGCACACTGCCTCTGATCCTGGACGTAGTCTAATAGCAGCTTTGATATGGCCAATTGTCATAAATATGCTTAAGTAATTTCAGCCAATAGTTTTAACAATTGAGCAACTCCACTAAATACACTGATAGGCCTTGGTTTCTTTTGCACATTCCCAAGATTTAAAGGCACTTAAATTATATATTCTCTGCAGGTTTATAGAGGTCAGAAGTCATCTCTTTTAACTGGTCCTATCATCTGGGAACCAATGAGTAATTAAAGAACCTTAATGTTTCTTCATGGCTGGAACTCTCTTCCCCATGCTTATGGAAGATGTTATTCTTCCCATGGGTGATTATAAGTAAGGGAATTGTTCCAAAAAGATAGTCCTGCTATTAAAATCATAAGGATGGAAAAAAAGTCGTACAACTCTTGTTGTTGATGAGAAAGATATAGAGATACTTCTCAGATATTGGTCTAAATCCAACTGCAGCTCCAGCTAGACTGCACACATTGAATTCATTCCATTTATATTAGTATTGACTTAAGTGCTGAAAAAACTGCCGCAAAAGAGTAGGTTGGGGCCAGGCTGGCGCTGCTGGGCCCAACACTGCAGCAACCACACACCTTAGCCCCAATTTGCCATGGAGCCAGTCCAAAAAAGAGCAGAAAAGATCCACTCCTATTTGGGACAGTTAAAAGCCTCCTTGGGAAGCCCAGCCACGACTTTAGGACAACTTCAAGCTGCTCCGGTGGTGTGCATTGTGCAAACACCACCCCCAGAACATCTTGAAGCTGCCCATATCTTGTTGGCCAAGGTGGCTTCTGGACATCTTGGGAGCATGTGGTGTCTAAATGCCATGCCCCTAAGCTGCACGTAAGCCAGCTTTATTGGCCAGTCTGTTCCGGCCCTTAGCATTCCACAACTGATTCAAGGGATCAGCTTTGCTTGGAACCTACATGTGTATATAGATCAAACAGTGTTTGTCTCATAAGCAGACATGACTAGAATCCCTTACAATGATTGGAATGACATAGCTGTGCAAACCAAGTAACCCTAACCCCCCCAAAAGATATTTTCAAATAGCTGGCTACTAGCACCACTGATCAAAAGGCATTTTGCACCTTGTTGCAGAAAGGAAACACAGGGAAATATGTGAAAGATATGGTGTCTTTCCCTGTTCAAATTACTTGAATGAGACAAAAAAAAACTTGTCTACACTGAGCAAAAATCTGACCTCGCCTTGCATTTTTCTGTCCCACAGCAATCCTGTAGCAACCCAATAACACCACACACAAACTAACAAGACACACTGAAGTGACATCAGCTTATCTAGCCACCCATTTCCCCTGGTGAACTCACTTCACTCTTCTCTTTTTTCACCTTCTCAGCATGCATCAACCTATCAACCAATAGTTATTATTGTTTGCCTGTCAATATAGACCACCTTATACTCTGACTGGATTCTTCCCCATCCAATCCAATCGCCTTTCCCCCTTTGCGATTCCAATGAGTGAATGGAGGAATTTGAAATGTACACACACACACACAAAAAGGAGAAAGAAAAAATAAATCTGTATTTTATTTATCACTGCCCTGGCCTTGGAGGGAGAGAATAACCAGCAGTATCTGTTGGACTTGGTCCCTTTCTCCATTGCCATTCCCTTCCCCTTTTGTTTCATGTCTTTTGGGATTGTAAGCCTGAGGGCAGGGAACTGTCAAATTAGCAATCTGTAAGGCACTCTGAGAACCTTTGTGACTGAAGAGCAGGGTATAAATGTTCTAAATAAATAATTTTTTTACTTATGAAAATGTTCAGTCATGAGATCAGGTTAGGCTATCCCCTCCCTCTTCCTTTCCTCTCCCCAAGCATCACATTTGTTTTTTACTGTTTTTACTCTGCCCCCAGTCATCTCCCCCACCAGATCAGCATTAGTTTTTTTACTTCAATGAATAGAGCTCACAGATCCCATCTCACCCCCACCACCATTCACTTGCTTGCTCATGCAGAAATCTCATGCACTCCCTCCCCTCTAGTCTCCCCATCATTTGCTTACTGGCTTGTGTGGAGATCTTCAAGGTATGTGTGGGGAGAAAGATCAAGAGAGTACATGAGATCTCACACCAGAAACTCCTTTCACTCAAAGTTCCCCACTGAACCTATCTCAGAATGCTGACCACACACAGGAGAATCTGGATTGAAGTAAATTTTAGAAATCAGATTAAAGCTCTCTGAACCACATTCTCTGCAAATTGTCAAGAACATCATGTTCCACCTCATGACAACTGAGAGATCAATCTTTTTTTCCATTAGTGTAGACAAGACCAGAGTTATTAAAAGATAAAAGCCTCAATTGGAAGCACCCAAGGTCTTGTACCACTTGGAGATTCAATGGTGAGTGTCATACTTTTCTTTGTCCAAACCTAACACAAACAATGTTATTTTGGGATGAAAATGGCCACAACTTTATTGGTTACAAATTTCAAAAGGAGGTAGCAGACAAAAAACCAAATACCAAAATGCTATAAAAATAGACAAATGAAAAAAATGTGAAATAAATTATATAATTACAAACCCAAGGCCAGAAAAACACTAAATTAATGGGAAAAAAACACTGATAGAACACAAAATTACATACAGATATGAAAAACAGAAGACACAAATGCCAAAATACTCTACCTACATCCTTACTTTATCAACATCTGGTTGTAACAATTTTGAGTATACTGTTGTTTCTGTTTCGCAGTGTGTTGTATCACATCCTTATTGGTGCCAGCTGAAGAGGCTTGGCCCTTAATGTGGGTCTGGATCTAGATATTGATTGACCTGCCTTTTCTTTTCTTGAGGTTCAGCCAACCAAGCCAAGGAAGTTCTAGTGGTGGCACAAAGTTCCAGAGATACACACCCTCCCTATAATGCAATCTACCATTTTAATCCGATTACCAAATTTTCCATACCATTTTAGCTCTTATAAAAAAGATGCATTATGGGATAAGGCTCTTGCTAAATTCATGACCTTGTAAGGGCTCTGTAAATAAAGTGTAATTTTTAGAACAGCTTAGAAGCTACTGCAATGGTTACTGCTGAAATGTTGTTCTCTACAAGTCAGTCCCTTTTAAGATCTGGCTGTCTGTATTTTGAACCAGCTGAGGTTTTCAAACTATCTATAAAGGCAATTCTAAATAGCTCATATTCCAATATTATGGTTATAAAGAAGTGAAACATCTGTGGCAAACTCTGTATCTGAGATAAAGAGCTATCACCTCTGTCTCTGCAGAGCTGGATAGGGATCTTTAAGCAAAAGCTATAATCTAAGAATCCAGTTGTAGCCTAGCCTAGAATCACTCCAGTGTTTTTGATGACTTAAGTTATTACCGTCCTTAGCGCAACAGCAAAGTAGCCTATTGGTTCAACAGTGCTCATCCTTAGAAATTAATAGAATCCCATTGGTTACTTATGTCTCCTTGAGCAGAGCACCACAGCTGAGTATCAGGCCCAAATCAGAAACAGAGTGAAATTGTTATGTTGGCCCTAAAGAGGTGGTGACTTGATTAGAAAAATAACATTTTACTTTTAAAAGACTGATTCCTTATGCCAACTCAAAAATCAGTTCAGGGTATGCATTATGGGCATTGATTCTGTCATTATATTTGTAGACTGTAGGGAGAGGGGCCTACAACTGAGATGGTGGTCATGGTGTAATCTTCAGTGATCTTTACAAATTCGGCAGTAAACTGGAATCATAATCTGTAAAATAGACAGGAAAACTTGGTGAATACTGTGGATTTCCAAATAAACTATTTGCCAGAATTCAAAGATAAGGTACATTCTCAATCATCGCAATGCTTACTCTTTAGGATGCTAAAACATTTTGACCCCCACCCCATAGTCACATCCCAAATCCATTGTTTGCAAGCAAAGTTCTGACAAGTTGTACTTCAGTCCACGAAACCTACACATCATGCTATGTCTATGCAATTCCATGAAACTGCATATCTGTTCTTATTTTGGAGGCTGCTGGAGATTGGGAGAGAGAGGGGCAACTTCAGTTCTCTTTTCCCAGCTGCAGGCAGGCAGGCAGGCAGCCAGCTGTTGTTTGGTCACTTCCACCTCCTTTGCCCCCAACCCTCTAGTAAATTGCCATGATAGTGGCTCTGAGGAGAGAAGAAGAATGGAACTGTGTATGTCAAGCCTTATGCTTGGTATACCCCAATGCAGAATCACAGCTAGTATCTGCATCTTCCTACCAACATGCTTCTGATCAGATTAACCAGTTCGAAGATTATTTCCTTTCATTTACCTTTCACTTCCCCATGGATATGTCAGAGGAGGAAGAAGAAATGACAAGTAGAGGCAGGAGGAGAAAAGAGTGAATGCAGAATTGAACCCTGTGAAAGGGCTGTGCACCACATCTTAGATTGCCAGATTGAAACCTGAAGATTGTTGTGTAGAAAATGGGATTTCAGTGGGTGTTGCTTGTCACACAACTAGGTAACATGCAACACTTACTGAAATTCCCTCTTCCACATGACCATTAAGTTAACGATAGCTGTGAAGTCGAAGGCTCTCATGGCCGGCATCCATAGATTTTTGTGGGTTTTTCAGGCTATATGAATATGGCCATATAGCCCGAAACACCCACAAAAAACAACTAACGATAGCTGTCAACCATTCTTGTGATCTCAGTTCCACAACAGTGGCTAAGAACCAAAGCACTACTTTAAGCAGGCTAAGTCCGTCAGGCATACTTGCTGCTCCTTCCTCCATAGTGAGGGACACTGCCATTTTTTTAAAAAAAATCTTCTAATTCTCTCAAGTGTGCAGAACCACTTGCATTGTGAGGTTTCAGTGGTGTTGGATGGCTCTTTGCTGAATCACATAACCACTATGTCATTTCCATCTAGGTGTAATGTCAGGCAAAAAGAAACTTGAGATTTGAGATCCAAGCTTCATGTCTGAACTATAACTAACAAGTCCTATTTAGATCTGGAAGGGAATGAAGAACAAATAGCTTCTAACATGACATTTTCATACTTATGTTTTCACACATTATCTAGAGGAGGGAACATTAAATGGCTCCAAGGCCAATCTTGCCTATATATGAATGAGCTCCATATGAATGAGTATGGAAACGGCACCATGATGTCCGTCTCCTATGTCCTCATGTTCTCACCTGTGGGTCTGTGCACAAGTTCTCCTAACTAAAAGCTAACCATGCAATTTTTCCAAAGCTATTTTTCATTTTTATGGAAAATAGCAAGGAGTAAGAGCTTCCTCCAGGAATTTTGAAATTTCTACGTAATTAACAAAATATGACTATTAGAACACATCTCCAGGAAAATACCTCTGGTTTTTGCAGGGTTATCATAATACTAAATAAGAACACACATACCTGTCAAAATGCCAGTATATACATTAAGGCCACTGTGTGAAATTTGTATTAAATTATTCTCCATGGCAGCCATAACTGCATTATCATAAGGCAGCCATGCAGACTTTTTTGTTTGTTTAGCTGTTGGTGGTACCACAAAGGACACCTGATGGACCTGGGCAGTGGGTGCCCTTGAATACCTTCTAGTACTTAAAGGACCCTCTGCAACCAGTGGTAGCTGGTAACTCTGAAATCAGTAGGGGTGATGAATCCATTCCTGGCTTTAGTATAAACTTTAAAGAGCTACCCAAGATGCTGAATCTATTTTGGGGTTAGGTTTGGCACCTTGTGTAATTTCTATATTCCTTGGACTTGAACTAAAACCCACTACTTCACTGACTATCACGACTCCACTGATATCAGAGCCATCAACTGCCATTCGCAGTTTAAAAGAGCTTGATAGCATGGTGTAATGGTTTGATCACTGGACAATAACCCTAGAGATCAGGGTTTGATTCCCTGCTTGAGCATAAAAACACACTGGGTGACCTTGGGCAAGTCACACTTGTAACGAGCTGACTACAAACCAGCCAATCAGAGGCCAGAGGCCCTAAGCCAATCAGGTGCTGGCTTAGGAATTTGAAGATTCCATTTGGCAGTTGGGCTGAGTCAGTTGGGGTTAGAATGTTGAGAGATGAGGTTGGATTTTTAGAATCCTGAGGGTTGAAGCGGAGTTGTGTTGAGAGAGAGTGAGAGGAAGAGTCTGTTCCAGAGGGAACTTGGTTGTAGTCTAGAGAGAGGGACTTTTAACCAGTTAGAGACTCTAATTAACAAGAAGGATTATAGTAAGCCTGCGAGGCAATACTGTGGTGTTTAAACTTAGGAAAGTAGGCAATAAGACGGTGTCAGTATCCTTAACAGCGGGTCATAGAAATACTCTGTAGCCATTGAACTGTGGTAACATAGTAACCAGTAAGAAGTAACACGTGCCGAACTAACAGTTGTTTAATATCATTTAGTTCAAGAAATATCTGTTCAAACCTTTTGTTAAATAAAGTTCTTCTCCAACCACCATCTTCAGGGGGAGAGAGGCCAGGCCTGAAGAAAAAGAGCCCTCCTCCAACCACCATCTTGAGGGGGAGAGAGGCCAGGCCTGAAGAAAAAGAGCCCTCCTCCAACCACCATCTTGAGGGGGAGAGAGGCCAGGCCTGAAAGAAAAAGAGCCCTCCTCCAACCACCATCTTGAGGGGAGAGGAGGCCTGGTCTGAAAGAAAAAGAGCCCTCCCCAACCACCATCTTCAGGGGGAGAGGCCAGGCTGGAGCAAAGAGCCCTCCTCCAACCACCATTTGAGGGGGAGAGAGGCCAGGCCTGGAAGACAAAGAGCCTCCTCCAACCACCATCTTGGGAGGAGAGAGGCCAGGCCTGGAAGAAAAGAAGCCCTCCTCCAACCCCATCTTGAGGGGGAGAGAGGCCAGGCCTGAAAGACAAGAGCCTCCTCCAACCACCATCTCAGGGGGAGAGAGGCCAGGCCTGGAAGACAAGAGCCCTCCTCCAACCACCATCTTAGGGGGAGAAGAGCCAGGCCTGGAAGACAAGAGCCCTCCTCCAACCACCATCTTGAGGGGGAGAGAGGCCAGGCCTGAAGAAAAAGAGCCCTCCTCCAACCACCATCTTGAGGGGAGAGAGGCCAGGCCTGAAAGAAAAAGAGCCCTCCTCCAACCACCATCTTGAGGGGAATGAGGCCTGGCCTGAAAAAAAGAGCCCTCCTCCAACCACCATCTTGAGGGGGAGAGAGGCCTGGCCTGAAAGAAAAGAGCCTCCTCCAACCACCATCTTGGGGGGAGAGAGGCCTGGCTGAAGAAAAAGGGCCCTCCTCCAACCACCATCTTCAGGGGGAGAGAGGCCAGGCCTGGAAGCAAAGAGCCCTCCTCCAACCAACATCTTGAGGGGAGAGAGGCCAGGCCTGGAAGAAAAAGAGCCTCCTCCAACCACCATCTTGAGGGGGAGAGAGGCCAGGCCTGAAGAAAAAAAGCCCTCCTCCAACCACCATCTTGAGGGGGAGAGAGGCCAGGCCTGAAGAAAAAAAGCCCTCCTCCAACCACCATCTTGAGGGGGAGAGAGGCCTTGCAATTTTTTTGTATTGTGTTGCAATTTTACTGTACACCACTATGATCATTGCGGAATAGCAGTCTATAAATAAAAATTATTATTATAATTATTATTCTTATTTTGTTTTATCCAAAGGCTGGTCTGCCATATATATTTTATCCACGCTACTATATTATATCATACTGTCAACCTGCCACATAAGAAAGGGGGTTCGTTACATGAATTAGTTGGCAGCAGGGCAGGGTGGGAATAGAAATCCCCCATAGGACTGCCATAAAGAGAAGGAGTGCATTCGTTACATAATTAGGTGGCAGCGGTGGGATAGTAAAAGTCCCAGGCGCCTGCTACAATAGAAAGGAAGGAACTTCATTACAACACTATCTCAGACTCTAAGCCAAAGGCAAACTCCCTCTGAACAAATCTTGCCAAGGAAACCCCGTGATAGGGTTGCTTTAGGGTTGCACACAACAACAATGGACAAAAGGCAGGACTCAGACATAGGGAACAAATAAATGAGCCCTGGTGACAGACACAGCACCCCCAACTGTGATACACAAGAGGTGTGAAAGACATGTGGGTGCATGTGTTTCTGGGTGCAGAATGCTTCACACTCTCACCAGTCAAAAGACCTCCTGGTAGAGTGGCTATCCTTCCCTCCAGTACAGGAAAACATGGAAAAGCTATCAATGGGAAGGCATTTGGTCACCAGTTTGAAAAGCAACCCCCCTCTGAAGAAACCTGCCAAGAAAACCCTATGATAGGCTTGCCTTAGGGTTGCCATAAATCAAAAACAACTTGAAAGCATATAACAACTGTGTGGCTATATGTACAGAGATCTGCTTTAAGGTCATTCAGTCCACCCCCATGCCAATGCAAGAGTCTACATATAAAGCATCAGTGACAGATAACCATTCAACATCTGTTTAAAAACCACCAATGGAGGAGAGTCCACTATAGCAATCATGTCATTGTTCACATTGTTCTCCTGACTCCAGTCAGTCCTATAACTGACATTGGCACTGATCTCTGAATGTAGTGGGCTCTAAGATTTTACCAAACAAGCCTTTACAGTCTTGGCACTACCCTTGAACAGATGCCTTTAGTCATCCGTGACCTCAGTCCCCACATTTTGCTTCACACCTTCTCCCTCCTTGTTGGGATGAATCATTACCATGGAACCCATTACTGATGTATCAGTGGGCATGACTGTGACAGCTTTACCTATCACCTGCCTTCTATCTATCATTGTAACATAGCTCTTGATATGCCTGTGTGCTTTCTACTTCCAGACCAATTGCAGATTGAGATAATGGCAACTTGTTTCACCACTTATGAGCTACCATCTCCCATTCAAGATGTATGTGTTGTTGGCAGAGGTCTTCAGCTTCTGTGTTGGCCATGGACATACAAGAACTATCTTGGTTTTCTTATCTCACTGTCAAAGTCTTTTAAGGACTTCAACAATCTTCCCTTACCTATGTCACATCAAGTGCTTCTGGCAAAATGTGACCTATATCTATGATGTATGCAAACAATATTCCTTGTGAAGTTGAAGACTTTCACAGCTGGCATCCATAGTTTTTTTGTGGGTTTTCCAGGCTATGTGGCTGTGTTCTATAAGAGGTTTTTTCCCCCCTGATGTTTCACCAGCATTTGTGGCTGTCATCTTCAGCGAATGCTGGCATGGAAGTGAGTGGGGTATATATAGATTGGGTGATCTTTGGTTGAGAGGAAGTGATTTACATATTAATCCTGGCAGCTGCCACTCTTAGTCTACAGCTTTCCTAAAAGAATGACTTCAAAACTGATGTTGAGCAGCTATTTGGCTGCAACTTGCAACATTCATTCAGCACTTTAGGCTTCATATGTGGGAGACAAGAAACCTGTTTTGGGGAGTCATGAAGTGAGATATACCCACAGTTGCACAGAATACACTATTCAAATAAAAAAAAACCCTAGTCTAACACACGAGGAATACATACATACCTTTCAAGGCAGCACTCTTACCTTGAAGTTTTTCCTCCTTGCCCTGAGCAGAAGAAAAACCAAGCCCTGACAGCTGGGGCCCAGGGTGTATCTACACTGTAGAAATAATACAACTTGTTACCACTTGAACTGTCATGGTTCCATGTTCCACATTTTGTCCCTGGTAATAGTGGACAATTATGGCAACCCTAAGTACAGAACCCTGAGATTTGTAGTTTTGTGTGGCACCAGCACGTTTGGGCGAAGAAGGCTAAAGACCTTGTAAAACTACAAATGTCAGGATTCCATAGGATGGAGCTACAGCACTTAAAGTGGTATCATACTGCATTATTTCTACAGTGTAGATGCACCCCCACTACAGAATTATAGCACTATTATCCCACTTTAACTGCCATGGTTCCATCCTATGGAATCCTGACATTGGCAGTTTATGGAGAAGCTTTTAAAATTCTCAGCCAGAGAGATAAAGTGCCTCAACAAACTTTCACCAAATGTCTCTAGAAGTTTCCAATTAGCCCTGTGCATGTTTATGAGCTCACAGATGACCAAAGCACCATAGTTACAGGGAAGTAACCACTTTCCATCTCCAATCATGGATGAGAGACAACAGTTTTCATCTCCAATCACGGATAAAAGATTACAGCAGTAGCATTTTGTGAACAAGAGGGGTAACCTGCCAAGGAGCACTGCAGCTTCTGGTTCTAAAAATGGAGATTCATCATCCTTGCCTTACATTGCTATAAGGATTGCAGCTCAATAATGCACATGAACCAATTTGTACAGTTGATAACACTATGCAAGTGTGTGTGTTATTTATGTACATTCTGCATGAAAATGTATAATTTCTGCAATACAATCTCAGAATTGTACAATATCTGTAATACGGCCTCAACACTCCCTTCATTTTGCTGCCATTTAGAGCTCCTTCCTGTGAAATTTATTTTTTTATCTTTTTACTCAGTACTCTAGGAAACATTATTATTGACTGAATGACCACTCCTCATTTCTGTTTCTGTATTTTCATGATCCATTACCACCCTGACCCAGTAGCAAAATGCTCAGACATCATTGTATGCCTTCTGTTTTTCTGGCTTTTCTCAGCTTTTCTACAGTTCTTAAAGTTAGTACATGACCCGTAGTTTTACAGGGCTTTTTGGAGCTATTTTTAGCATCTGGAATTAAAAGAGAGAGTAAAGCTCTCATGTTGTCAATCTCCAGGGAAGCAAGGCAGGGTTGTTTACTACAGGATATGATGCTAGGGCTTTGTCCAGTACCCTTTTAGATGACACAGTTGATGAAGCTTCTGTCCCTTCCCTTGAGAGAACAAAAGTCACCCTGGGCATTTTTCAAGAAGAACTTCCCTTATATCCCTCTTGCAGAAGGTTTTTGTTAAAGCTATTAAGTATGATTGCATCTTCTTGTGTTAGAATTCAGAGACAGCCATCTTTCCACTCCAACCAACATCTTCCAAGGGAGGGCCATTCTTCACAGCACGCTGTTCAAAAGAGATGGCTCTGGGACAAAATAAGCAAAGCCCTCAGCCCTTTCTCTTGTTACTTTAATTTCATTTCTATTTTAGGATTTGCTCTTTGCTACAGTAATCGGCCCAAGCAAGCATCACCCCATAGCTCTTACATCATTATTCACAAGGCTGCTATCATGGCTTTCTGTGTTCTGTAATTCCAAGAACTTTTACAATATTTGGCCATCATTGCAGGAATGGGTTCTTTTCACAGAATTGCATGTTTTCCAACTGTCCTAACTTGACAGGCACAATTCTGATTAGTCCTCTTCCATCCCACTTTTTCAGCTGCTTTTAAAAAGTTCCAGTTACTTTCCCCTCCTCCTCCCCCCACATTTTTCTTTTGTCTTCAGTTTACTTCAGTTGCTAAAAACTGAATTCAAAGCACAATACTTTGTATTCAAGGAGAGGAAAAAGGACAAGAGGGGACAGAAGCTTGTCCTTTTCCTTAGGCAAAAGCAAACTGCTGCAGCTTGCATGTTCTTCCTCATTAATAACTTTTACCATCTTGACAATACTCCAAACATTGCTTGGTCACATGTGTTCCAATTTTTACCTGTGAAATATTGGAGGGCATGAAGTTGATGCGTGCATAGTCCTTTGGACTACAAAATGGCACTGGTGCTCAGAAGGCAAAAGGACCCCCTGCCTCCAGCTGCAAAAGTGTCCACTGCAATTAAAATAGGCATGTTCCTAGTCTTACTTATTAGTTGGTGAGAGGAAACAGCCAGCTGATAAAACATATCCTATCCCCTCTTTACAAAAATAATAATCACAATGTGATTTGAAAAGAAACAGATTTGATGAATAATTAAAAAGCAATATCACATTTAATAAATGACATGAAAACATTTTGTGGGAAGAGAGAGATTAGCTCACTCTCTTCCATCAGTAACAGAAGGAACAGAGGTGGGGCATTTCCTCCTCTTGCCTCCTACCAAAAAGTTCTTCCAACTATTCACTGCTCTAGGATAGCTGAGCTAAAGAGAGGAAGACTCTCATCCAGAGCTTGGGAAAATGTTTGTTTGTTTGTTTGTTTGTTGTTTATATGGAAATTACCAGCAACTCTTAGCTGGGATCTGAATTGTAGTCTAAAAAAGTAGCCAAGCTCACTTTCTGGATTTATCCATTGGTCAGGAAGCTAAGGACTGTGTGAGTTTGGGGGTATGTAGGTCCAATCTGTTTTAATCAAGCTGCCTGAATTATATATAATTTATATAATACACTGTATACTTATAAATAAGTATATGATTTGATAGACAGGAGAGGGTAAATACAAATAAACATATAGACAGAGTGAGGCAACTCCTCACATTTGAGATGCTGGAGGGCAGCAGTGCCTGCTGTCATCCCATCCAGCCATTCTCTGTGAGCTCCGTTCTCCATCAATCCTGCACCCTAAGCCTTGGCTGTTCCCAGCCTCCTACACTGTTATTCCAGTGGCAGCAACAGATGCTTGTTGCTGATCTGGACCAAGTTCCCATTCTGCACAGCCATATTTTCTAGGCTCATTATAGACAGTTCTCTGGGCCAAGTCACTCAAACAAGTGTATTAAAGGTAGTAGCCTTAGCATGCCTAAACTCAGAAGCTGATAGTTTGCATGTCTTTCTCAGCATTTGAACATAGCATGTGTTTA
The DNA here is from genome assembly GCF_019175285.1 of Sceloporus undulatus. Taxonomy (NCBI): domain Eukaryota; kingdom Metazoa; phylum Chordata; class Lepidosauria; order Squamata; family Phrynosomatidae; genus Sceloporus; species Sceloporus undulatus. Next base: position 112,878,704 of record NC_056523.1, on the reverse strand, counting down.
TGTCTTTCTTGTTTATCAGTCTTTCTCTTCCTGTATGAGTTATGTAGTTTGCTGTTAGTCTGAATTTGTTCATCCTCTATTGTAGTCTGTAGTTTTTTCCCCTTTCTTACTCCCAGTCTCTCATGTTTGAAGAACACATGTTACAGAGACACTCACCATAAAATGTTATGAAACCTTTGGTATTTGTAAGTCTATTATACCAAAAAAGGGGTGGGTGGGAAATACTAAGTTTGATTTATTTCTCTGTGACCCTCAAAATGTATGTGTGTATGGTGCTGCTGTGTGGCTGGTTGTTGCTCATATTCTGCTTGTGAATACTCATTACTCTGCTTGTGAGATACAATACTGTCTCTCACATTCCCCACGAAAATGACCAGGCTGAAGATATGAACTACAGCAAACAGTATGCGTGTACAAATTTGCTCTTGTTTACATAATACTACAGGATTTGGCAGAGTAAGAATGTCAGACATATTGTACATCTACGCTATAGAAACTATGCAGTTTGACACCACTTTAACTGTCATGGCTCCATCTTACAGATTACTGGCATTTATAATTTTGTAAAGCACCAGCAATCATTGGCAGAGGAGACTAAAGAACTTTTAAAAGTACAAATCCTGAGATTCCATAGAATGGAAGTACAGAAAGTGCTATGAAATGGCATTATTTCTACATTGTAGATGCACAGAAGGAGGAATGCTGGTTTTTAAAATATGAGAGAGTGGTCTTTCTAGTGGATCTTAAAATGCAGTGATGCAGAGGTTAGAATAGTAACTAGCCACCCCATCCCAACACACGTTTCTAGCAGACAATAGTTTCTCTAAAACTATTAAAAAGTAATTTTACTCCCATCTTGTGCATAATCAAACAAAGGTTCAGCTTCTTGAGGTAAGGGGAAGAAGAAGAAGAAGAAGAAGAAGAAGAAGAAGAAGAAGAAGAAGAAGAAGAAGAAGAAGGAAAGAAAGAAAGAAAGAAAGAAAGAAAGAAAGAAAGAAAGAAAATCTACATCCTTTCAGGAAGATGGAAGCTTCTCATATAGAGAGAAAAGTAGCTCAAAAAACACAGGCTTCATGGCAAACTGCCAGAGATGGAAGAAAAAACTGGTATACAGATGAGACCAGAGAAGACAAAGGATGCCTAAATGACTCAGAAAGAGAGAAGGTATAAACAAACAAATGGGAAGTAAACATAATCATATGGAGAGTCTGAACTCCTAGGATGACACATGTAACCTCACATATTGAACTCACTATTGAGTGGATGGAGAGACAGAGCAGTGTTTGACTGAATGGGGGACAAGTTGTGCAGTCATGCTTTACATGTTAAGATCTATCATACTGAATAGCTGCTATGCTACAGTGCGTAAGATGGCACTGTGCTTCCATGTGGCAATTCACAGGATTGACCTCCAGCAGCCTTAGCCCTCTAAGCAGGAGCATCATAAGGGGTGTGTGGAGATGTTAGGATTGCACCAGATGACACCTCGGGGGGGGGGGGATGAACACCTGATGGGGTAGTTGCTCACTCCCAGTGCCTTGGTGAGTATGGCAGTCAGTTTGGGTGGGATGGGAAGGGCAAGGGTGCATAGTGCATGCATCTCCTTGCCTGTTGCTGCTTCTCTTTCCTCTGCTCCCTCCTCCCCAACTCTCTCCTTACCTAGCACCGGGTTTGGTCACCTGGTTTGGGAGGAATCAGGCCAGGCGGAGCTGCATTGGTGGCATTGTCATCCTCTTCTGTGCACCTCTCTTCTCCCTTCTGAAGGGGTGAGGGGATCCATGGGGGGCCCACTTTGGGTTTGCTCCCATCCCTGGCTTTTCTCCATGGGTGCAGGGAGGCAAGCAAGGTGAGAGGCCTCCTTCTGCCAGCAGCTGCCACTCACTGGAGTTGTGGAGTTATTGCCTGCTTGAGGTGACAATATAGGGTTATTGCACTGGGGTAAGAGAAACCTTAGTAACACCAGTGCCTCCAAGTTGATTAGACCATAATTCCCATAAACTCTGGCCATGTTGTCTGAAGATGCTAGAGGTTTTGTAGAACAATGTGTCTGGGAGGGGGTCAGATTATGATGATCACAATAGGATTTTGCTCAGGCACTTCGTTTGCTGGTTCTGTGCATTTCCCATATTGTAGCCTTTGTGCAGCCCTGGACTGCCAGTCAAGGGCCCTTGCGTTACTTTGAAAAGTGGTATCAAGGGAGGCAACATTCTCCTTTATATGCATGTGCAAAATTCATTTAAAGCTTTTATCCCATGGAGTCAGCATAGGGCATCTATACTTATAGGAGGGGACAGTACTTTTCTCAATCACAGGGCAAAGCAAGTAAGCTTCTCATGCCTTCTTATACACTGAAGCGGATTTCAAGTAGAAGAGTAAAAATAAAGGCATGGAACAAGCTGACCCATAAGAACATAATGTCAGCATGTGGGTTGTGGGTTTTGTGCATGTGTGAGTGTATTTGAGCAAAATGCATGAATGTCAGAAAACAACTTTAGAATAACATTGCCATATTCCATTTCCTCAGCTCTGAGCACATAATTTGCATGTATGTGCATTATTTTAATTATGAAAATTGATTTGCATTCTGTTTATGGAAATCCAGCACATTAATTGCTGTATTTTTGTCTTCCACTATGTTTCAGCCTTCATACCATTTTGTTAGTTACAATTGATCTGAGAGAAGTAACGCAAACTAATCTTTAAAGTGCTAGACTTGGAACAGGGAGATCTAAATCTCTGCTTGCAATTAACCATGTGTCCTTGTGTCATCACTTTGTTGTTGTTTGCCTTCAACTTGTTTCTGATATATGGTGACTATAAGTCAAACTTCTTATTTTATATATAAATGAAAACTTGGAATCCAGCCCAGATGATGGTCCACATGATCACCAGATGACATGTCTATAATCTAAGTAAAACCAGTCAAATCAGGTATATGGCAACCTTATTTCAGACTTCCTTATTTGAGCCTAGAATGATGAAATATGACATAATGGGCAGAAAGCCATAGAGGAAAACAAGAGTATCCTGGTAATGAATCTGCCCCCTTACATTAATTAGTCCCCATACTGGGACTTTCCTCATTGCCTTTGTTGTCCAAAAGAATAGCAATGGATCAAGGGATGGATATTTTAGCACATGTTCAGAATGCATTTGGTGTTCATTTGTGGCTGGACATGTGCAAATTATCAAGTACTGGGAGCACTTTAAACCCTAAATACAGTTAAAAACAGATTAGGAGCTCCACATAGATGCAGCTTCAGGCAGCATATGACAAGACACAGGAGTAACTCGGGAACTATTATCTGTGTTCCAGTAACTAGACTTTATTCTTCCCCCCACCACAATTATCTCTAAATTCAATTGAAAGGTAAAGCAATGTATCCATCCATATTTAACAGGATTGTAAATCTATATTCTGAACAGATCATGAGTTCCATTTATTCATTTGTACTTACTTGCCAGCAAATTCAAAGTCCCCCCAGTCCAGACTTACTGGGCATAGCTGCTGTGAGCATGTTTGTTTTCCTGTTGAGCAGAGTAGACTCATGCTTCCACCCCCTCTCATGAATAATCTTCAGTGAGATAGTCAGAAGCAGGATTCCTGTAGCAATTACTTCTCATGTCAGAGATCTCTGGTGGGAGTGGGGTGTGGGGGGCATCAGTCTGCTGTATCCCAATCAACAAGAGATTAGAGCCCCATCATTTACAGTAGCTGATGTCCAGCAAGCATGGATGAGGTCAGGGCGGGCCAATAGTGTCTCCTGGCCCATCCTGCTCCATCCTGACTTAATTAGGTACATCACCAAGTAAATCTTGAAAGCTAAGTAATACACTTTGAAAGCTTCACCAGCAATTCTAGATCATTGACTTAGTTAAGTACTTAACGAAGTTGATGATCTAGAATTGCTGGTGAAGCTTTCAAGATTTATGCCATCCCTTATAGTAATCCCTCAAAACTCCTCAGAAAAGTAACAGAAGGTACTATAAAAATAATGAGCCATAAATAACAGGATGAATTGACTTTTTAAATAATTTAATGGTTAACAGGAACAGGTTACTTTTTAAACATTGCAATGAATAATGGAACAAATCGATTTTCAAAAGTAATTTCTCATGCTCTTGACATTTTCTCTCAACCTGATCTGCCTTGTAGAGCTAGTGTGAGGATGAAGTGTGGGAGACAAGAGCAATGTACACTGCTGTGAGCTTATTAGTGGAAGGGGGTATACATTTTACAGCCAAGCAAATACAGGTTGAAGGGTACCAGGCTGGGGAAGGCTTCTCTATGCCCAGTTTGCAGGTGAGAATTCAGGGAAGAGGATGGAGGTCCTTTCCACTTTAGAAGCAGGATTGTTGCCTCAATGTCATTATTTTAATGATCTCTAATGATTGATTTTCATATTTTAATCATTTTAAACGCTGGGAAGGTTCAGAATTATAGAACTGCAGGGTTGGAAAGTACCACAAGTGCCAGCTAGTCCAACCCCCTGACATGCAGGAATACACAACCAAAGCACTTCCCACAAATGGTCATCCAACCTGTTTTTAAAGACCTCCAAAGACGGAGAGTCTACCAACCTCTGAGTCTGTTGCAGTCTATTCCATTGTCTAACAGTTCTTCCTAAAATTTAGGTAGAACCTCTTCTTGTAATTTGAATCCATATTAAGTTCGGGCTCAGTTCTCTGTCCATCAAGAAAAAAAAGCTTGCTCTGTCTATATGGAAGCCTTTCAGATATGGCTATGGTATGGCTATGATACAACTCATCAAACATCCCTTCACCAAACTAAATATAACCAATTCCCCAAGAGCTGACCAAAGCACAAGTATTATTACTTCCTGTGATCATAGACTCTTACAGTCATAGAGTTGAAAGAGACCACAAGGATGATCCAGTCTAACCCCCTGTCATGGCCAGCCAAGATCAGCTCTCGGAGGATGAGGAGGAGGATGAGCCTCCTCCAGAGCAAGGGCTGATTGAGGCAACACCAGGTGCTGTTCCTGCCCTGCCAGGTCCCAGCTGTGATCCTCCAACCCCAGAGGAGGAGGTTCAACCAGGTCCTAGTGCCGAAGAGAGACCTTCTATGGTACCACTGCCTAGTGGGGACTCTGGGGACGAAGCTTGCATGCAGGTGCCTTCTTTCAAAGAGAGAAGAGCTGAGAGTGCTTGCAGGCGCAGATCACAGAGAATTGCCGAGAGGCAATTAGCCAACCAGCCTCAGGTGGCACGAGGGAGAGTTTCCCTTACTTAAGTGGGAGAGAGACTAATGCTGGTTGCTAGAGTTTATTGCATGATCTCTCGGCGTGATTGCTGCTAGCACTAGCTCCTAGTATCTGGATTCTTTGTTACCTTGACCTTGGACCGGACTTCGTTATTTCTTGGCTGTTTTGACCTTGGACTGTTTGACCAACGTTGTTTCTCGGTATCCTGACTTCGGCTTGACTCTTGGAACGTTTGGACTTCTGGAATTCTGAACTCGGCTTGTTTTCTCGGACTGCTCTCAGACTGGTTCCTTGCAAGGTCTGCTTTACTTTCACTTCCACTGTGCTAAGGCTCTGTTATCAGCTACTGTCAAGTGTCTGCTGGCAGCATTCCCGGACACCCCCTGATATGCAGGAACACACAGTCAAAGCACTCTCGATAGATGGCCATCCAGCCTCTGTTTAAAAACCTCCAAAGAAGAATTCCACTACATTTCAAGGAAGCATAGTCCACTGTTGAACAGCTCCTGCCATCAGGAATTTCTTTCTAATGTGTAGGTGGAATCTCTTTTCCTATAGTTTCAAGTCATTGCTCTGTGTGCTAGTTTCTAGAGCAGCAGAAAACAAGTTTGCTCCATCTTCAATATGACACCCTTTCAAATATTTAAACATGACATCATGTCACCTCTTAACCTTCTCTTCTTCAGGCTAAACAGCTCCCTAAGCCATTCCTCATAGTGCATGGTTTCCAGACCTTTCACCATTTTGGTTGCCCTCCCCCAGACACGTTCCAGCTTGTCCACCTATCAATCATCCCTTCATCAAGCTAAACATACTCAGCTCCCTATGTGGCTCCTCATAAGGCTTGATTTCCAGACCTTTGATTATCTTGGGCCCAAAACAGACAAGGCAAAAGGTCTACCATCGGGCTGTGTTAGGGGCATGGCGTTTAGATGTTGTACGTCCTGAACGCAGACTGAAGGCACCCCAACACCACCCCAACCCAGAAGAGCTGGCCTGAAAAAAAATGCTCATTTTCAGAGGCCAATTGAGAACAGTGGCAATGGTCCATATTGGGGCCATATGCATGCAGTTGCCACAGTGCTGGGGCAAGCAGCACTGGGCAGCCCAATCCACTCTTTTTGGGTGGTCTGTTTTGTCCCTTGATCATCCTTCTCTAGACATGTTCTAACTTGTCAATACCATTCTTGAACTGTGGCACACATTATTTCAGATGAAGTCTCTTACTGATACAGCATAAAATTACATTGACTTTTTTAGCTGTTAAATCATACTGTTCACTCATGTTCATCCTGTGGTCCATGAAGACCCCTAGATCCCTTTCATCACACCAGGTGTCATCTATACTATATTTGTGCATTTTATTTGTTCTGCTTAAGAGTACTACAGGTACTCTACATTTCTCCCTGTAGATCTGTACTATTGTGTTCAAGGTAGGCTAATGTGGACTGTCTTCCACATTAGACTAATCCTTCCTCAGCCTGAATGGTCTCTGGCGAGCCAAACACTACATTTCAGCCTAACATACTTCATAGGCTTTTTATAAAGATAAGACGGGACAGCCCCATGTTTGTTGCCACTACTGGGGTATAAGGGTTACTAATAACCATATGAAAAGGGAAGAACATTAGTAAAGTACTACAGTTTCATATTGTAAGATGCTTTTTCTTTTGAGCAATTCATAAGGTTTGAAGCACACCCAAATAACTGCTGGGGGTATCCGTTCCTGTATAACCCCAAGAACAGAGCTTTGTTTTGTTTCCAGATAATAGTGGGTTTGTTTTGTGTACAGCTGTTAAATTAAAAAAAAATATCCAGGCATTTTCATGTTGTTGATAGTCTGAATAAATCCATATCAAATGAGCAATAAATAAATGATGAAGCAGAATTAGCTTCCCCAAGATCTTTAGTGTAAATAAAGTAAGATTGTTTAATCAAACAATGATCTAAGATTTTAATACCCTTGTTTCCACCAGTAGCAGATGTAAATCCCCTCTCCATTCACAGTATCCCTCACCAAAAACAGCAGTTCATCCAAGAGCCCAGCTATTCAGACAGCTGGTATGAAAGCATAAACAGTATATTTGTAGAATTAACTAACGTACTGTGCAAATAATCAAAACTGTGTAAATTACAGTACTAGTTAATTAAGCAGCAAGACATGGTTTTAAAAAGCATGTTTTATGGCAATTTTTTGTATTGCTGCACAAACATCAAAGGGTATTTTTACATGTATTTTATTTTTCTCTATGTTACCTGGGAATGTTACTGATATGATATCAAGAGGGGAAGAGAGGTTGTTTTAAATCATAGGAAGATTTTTGTAGTGGCAATGCTCAATTCCTGGCTTTCCAGGTATGTCTCTCTGAGCATGCACCTTCTGCTCTTACTATTTTGGTACTGCTGGTACCTATTTTCAGGGGCAGTACAGACAGGTGGCTAGAAGCCATCCTTGTAAGCCCTGTGTCTGTGCTGCAGCATCTGCATGCTGCAGCACAGATGTGCTGTCCAAAAGGAGCCGCTCTAGGCAGCTCCTTTTTTGTGGTATCATAAGGGCTGCAAGACAGCCTTATGATGCCTCTTCCACCCAGAGGTGTGTGGGCGCTTGGGTGCCCTTACGTCATGAGGCTGCGCCCCATGTGGATGGGGCCGCAGCCTTGTGATGTAATAGTGCCAATATTAGGGCTTGGTGCATATAAATGCTGCACCGTATCGAGTCCTAATATTGGTGCAAACGGCCCATCTCTACTGAGCGTCAGACAAAGGATCAACAGGATTGTTCCCCCTGTCCTCAGTGATCAGCCAGGCTGAGGTCCCCACAACTAGCCACAGTCTACTCTTGTGTGCAGGCCAGAGAAGAGGAGGAAAGTTTATGAAAAGAAGCCAGACAGGACAGGCAAAGGGAGAGGAAAGTGGTGAGACTGCACAACAGGAAATAAAATCTCAAAATAGCAACAGTAGTCTTTCTTAAACTAAGCTCTCTTAAACTTAAATGTGTGAGAATGGAACTTACATCAGGGTTTCTTACTAGCTATTGTGTTCTGCTTTGCCAGAGACAAAGGAAGGGACCCCTTAGTAGGTTTTGATTATATTTCCTTTGGTGATTTGGATCGACACCTCTTCCACTTGTCACAAGGATTAGAGGATACCCAAGAAAGAGGGCAATGAGGAACAGTGTTTCCCTTGTGAAAGGTGAGAATTGGCAAGGAAGGGACTAAGCGTTTCCTCTTACATCTTGTGTGGGCTGCATGAGGGCCAGGAATGCTGGAAGTTATTTTTTTTGAAGGCTCATCATGAACAAACTAGGGACATTTGTTTTTCATTCCCATCTGCACACCTCTTCTTGGTCTCAATCCGTTGCACCACAGGGCAAAAGTCAGTTTAGAAAATCCAACCCTCCAAAGGCCCCTCCTTAAAAAAAAGGTATTCTTCTAATAGTGCATATCACACACTGAGCTTCTAACAGATTCCTTTTATTTGTATAGTATTGCTCCACTGTGAGTCTATATCTGTGGAACATCAAAAGGGGACAGAACTAATGAACCGGTATCAACCAGCAGTTTCAGCTCTTTCATCAAAATTGCCACAAAAATTATTCACATTTTGCTGGGACTGGGAAATAATTTCTCATTAATAGCCAAATGTAGCTTGCAAGTGCCATTAAATCCAAACGACTTCTGTGGAATAAGGCTGCACATAGCAACCAAGCAGTTTTTGATCACTTATCCCAATAACATGTGACCCTGCAACAGACTTTGCAGGCGAGTGCTGCCAGCTGCAACTCAATGCTAAAGATGTGGCTTTCAGCTTTACATACTGGATGAGAAGTAAGCCTGTGACAGAGCTTATATATCCATGCTTCCTTCCCACTCACCCACCCACCCACAAGTCACTTTAAAAAAAAAAAAGTGCTGCATATTTATTGGGTGCTCCCAGGAGAGAACACTACTTGTAAAGTGGGCATGGCTGGATGTTTCACAGTCTGACGCAAGGGACAAGAAGTCTTTACCCATTCTAGACCCGTCTAGATCAAGGGAAGTAATAGTGCCACTATATTCTGCTCTGGTCAGGCCCCACCTGGAATATTGTGACCAGTTCTGGGTGCCACAATTAAAAAAGGACATTGAGAAACTGGAGCGTGTCCAAAGGAGGGCGACTAAAATGGTGAAAGGTCTGGAAACCATGCCCTATGAGGAACTATTTAGGGAGCTGGGGATGTTTAGCCTGGAGAAAAGAAGGTTAAGAGGTGATATGATAGCCCTGTTTAAATATTTGAAGGGATGTCATATTGAGGAGGGAGCAAGCTTGTTTTTGGCTGCTCCAGAGACTAGGACCCGGAGCAATGGATGCAAGCTCCAGGAAAAGAGATTCCACCTCAACATTAGGAGGAACTTCCTGACAGTAAGGGCTGTTCGACAGTGGAACAAACTCCCTCATAGTGTAGTGGAGTCTCCCTCCTTGGAGGTTTTCAAATGGAGGCTGGATGGCCATCTGTTGGGGATGCTTTGACCTGGGTTTCCTGCATGGCAGGGGGTTGGACTGGATGGCCCTTAGGGTCTCTTCCAGCTCTATGATTCTATGATTCATTCAATGTACCATAGCTGACCCGGACTGGCAGTTGAATCTTATTTCAGATTGGCTGCCTCCACACCTGACCACATGTAGAGGTATATTTCTACAGGCCCAGAATCTGCTGCTTGAGATGCCTTAGTCATTGTGCTGCATGGTACGGCCAATTCTGAAAGTGGGGACTGACTCAGGATCTGAATTTATGGTGACCCTAAGTGGAAGCATGTGGGAAGACAGCCACCCATTGTTTGCTGCGAGAGCTGAAAAGAAAACTAAAGAGAGCAGGTGAAAGGGAGGAATTGCAGAAGAATTCTGGGTCAGAATAATTCAGAGGCACCCTAGAGTATTTTGGCAAGTAAAGATGGGTCCTCAGACAGGAAATCTTGCTTTGCAGTTAGTTACCTTCTACTGCAGTATATACTTAACTTAAACAGCATATGTGGTGCAATAAAAAAAAAACTTGACATGAGTTATATTAATATTTCACTCTGAAATTGGGCAGGCAGTTTTAGCTGCTGTGTAAGCCTTTGTTTTCAGGATGGTGTTCATATCAGAGTTTGGGATTTGAGGGGCTAAGTTACTTGCAGTGGTGTGATACTAACTTTTGAACCACACATCTTCATCACAATAATTCCTGTTTTGGAGAACCAAAATTGCAGGTAGCTGTGTTAATCCATATCAGTAGTTCCAGTTCTAGCAGCTTTCATCCCCTGCAGAAACAGATATCAGAAGACAAGACTTAGAGATGACATAACAGCTATCTTTAAATTTCTGAAGGGATGTCATGGAGATGGAGCAAGCTCATTTTCAGTTGGTTCAGAGACCAGAACATGAACCAATAGATTCAAATTACAAGACAAGAGATTCCACCTAAGGTTTAAGAAGATCTATTTGATAGTATAATAGACTGCAAAAGTCTCAGAGAGTGACTCACTCTCCTTCTTCAGAGGTCTTTAAACAAAAGTTGGATAGCCATCTTTCAGGAGTGCTTTAATTGTGTATTCCTGCATGGTAGAGATAGAGACCTTTTTGCATTAAAAAAAACCTGAATGCTTTTCAACAGAATACAGTCAGGTTGCAGGTTGCTACTAGGAATTGCCGCACATAATTTGCTGCCGATTCCACTGGGTGATTGCAGCCTGGCTTCATCCCGGGTCCCAGGCATGCTTCAGAGGCTGCTTTTCCAAGTCAGAAAGCTCCCGGCTTGGAAAAATGGCCTCCGAAGCCACCTGGGACCCGGGATGCAGCCAGGTTGCAATCTCCCGGTGGAATCGGCAGTGAATTCTGTGCAATAATTCTGTAGCAACCTTCAACCCTACTATATCCCGTTGGGGAGCAGTTGGGTTTTTTGTCAATGTGATAAGGTCCTAGAATTAGATACCTACCCCTTGTGGTTTCTCCCAACACTAAGGACCAAATTAAACAGTCTCACCTAGTTTTCATAGCATCATGTCCTAATGATGTATTGTCCTTTGTCCTTTGTCCAAAAGACAATTGGGGCTGAATCTAGGCCTTTTCACCACTGCAGGTCTTTAATCTGAAGGAAGAATGTGGGGATTTTCCCCAGGTTTGGGTGAAAAATCTGGATCTCTCTCTTTCTCCCTCTGTTGTGTGTGTGTGTGTGTGTGTGTGTGTGTGTGTGTGTGTGTGTGGACTGTGCTCCATAGCCATGTTGGTGTGAGGCTAAAGGGAAGGAGTTCAGAAATACATACATTTGCACTTATAAAGAGTGAAGGAAAAAAACCCAGAGGGGCTACAAATATGTGGCTGCACATACTGCAATTTATCGGACATAGGTGTGTTTAAAGAGAGTAATGTGTGGGCAGTTCTCTCTAACTTACCTTAGTATGTATAGACAAGCCTATGGTCACTGCAAATCTGGGTGACTCAAAGGTAAACTGGATTTTCCTGTCAGTGTAGGCGTGGCCTAGGCTTCTATGATGGGTCTTCATCATCAGGCCAAGTCACCCGTATTGCTTTGGCATACAACAGAGATTATTCAGACCAATACAGTGGACCCTTGGTATCCACTGACATTTGGCTCCAGGATCCCCCATGGATACCAAAATCTGTGAATGCTCAATTGCCATTGAAAGCAATGGGATAGTAAAATGGTGTCCCTTATATGAATGGCAAAATCAAGGTATACTTATTGGAATTTATATTTTTAAAAATATTTTCAAGCCATGGATAGTTGAATTCATGGATAAAAAATCCATGCATAGGAAGGCCCAAATATACATGGTTGTTGTGGAAATCCATCTCCCCCTGGCCCTGTTAAGAGTTACAGCTAAGCTTAACGTGGACAGGGAATCTTGAGAAGCAAGACAGATGACATAATTGTTGCTTTTAGTCAAAAGTTGCATCTACACTGCAGGATTAATGCAGTTTGACACTGCTTTAACTAACATGGCTGAATACTATGGCATTCTGGGATTTGTAGTTTTATGAGATATTTAGTCTTCTATGTCAGAGCTCTGTTGCCACAATAAACTACAATACCCGGGATTCCATACAATATAATCATGGCCATGAAAAGAGTGTCAAACTGAATTAATTCTGCAGTGTGGCAGCAAACATAATATCATGACCCTTGGCTGCACTACTCCATGGTTGCTTATTTTCAGTGAAGTCACAAGAACAATGCAATGGGTCAGATGGCACTCCAAATGGCAGCAGTTTCCATCAAATAAAGAAAGAATTGTATTTCCCCAGTAATACAGTATATTGTTCTTTGAGAACTTGAGGAGACAAATAAAATATCTTTGAGAGGCAAAGCCATGCTTGTGAGAAACATCAGGAAGCCATGCAACAAATGAGCAACCTTTCTGCATTTGTTGCATTATAAGTACCTGGAAAGGCTCAGCCTCACAAGGAATACTGCAATTGCTGGCTCCCATGCACCAGGCAGCAAGACTGAAATCAAGACTGAATGACTGAACCCAGTGACTAAAAGATTGTATGTACAGCGCTGTGTAAATTTACAGTGCTTTATAAATAAAGGTTAATAATAAGAATAAGAATAAGAATAAGAATTCTGCAACCACCAAATGTGTTTTCTCTCAAGGGATCTGGCCTACCTCTAGAATTAAAAACTCTTGGCCACCACTCTGCATTTGTCCTATGGTGTCACTGGTGCTTCTCCCCTACAAAGCATATTTCTAGGACCGCTCCAAGAGCCTGGAAAGCTCTGCCTGCGCAGTTGACCTAGCACTGAACTGTGTCAGTGGAGAAATTGCACACCAGTTGCTAGAGGCTACAGTGCATGACTTCTGTGGGAAGCTGGTGCAAAGTGACTCCTCATGGCCAGATCCTAGTGTTTTATTATGATGACACAAACTGATTGCCAACAAACTCCACCACTGCCTGGGGACTGGGTGGGGTCAGAGTGCTGCAGAGTTGAGGCTTCAGGGCCTTCTCTGCCTGATGGATTCTGATAAACAAGAAAAGTAAGCAGACTCAAGGAGTAAGCCGTTTGTGCTTTTCCATAAGCACTTTGGAAAATACAAAGATCCTTTCAAGTAGGCAGGCTGAAGCACACAGGGGAGACAGTAGCAGGAGTGAGAGTGGACAGCATTTTCCAAGTGGAAAGAGACAGCTGCTGTGAAGAACTGATGGGTGAGACGCCCTCTGAAATCTTATTACAGTGGCAACAGAGATCGAAAATGAGTTGGCTGGCTTCAATTTAAGTCCCATTTGTTACTACATTTGGGGATGGGGGGGTGTATGAAAAGTGAAACCAATGCACAGATTGTGACCACTCAGTTACAAAGGGCCAAAGCTGCGGAAGCAGGTGATTAGGACAAATGGTGAAGAACTATATTTATTCATCAAGAAGCATTAATGGAAGGAAGGAGTCAGAAATCCAGGTGAATTGCTGAGCTGGTTTGGGGAAACAGTCCAGGAGAAAGATTGCCATTTCAGGGACCAGGGAAGAGACTATTTTCCACCTCAGATGGTGACCAAAGATGACAGCCATTTGCCTCTTTAAAATGTGTCCGTCCGTCCGTCCGTCCGTCCGTCCATCCATCCATCCATCCATCCATCTCATATGATTATCTCATAGTCAGTTTCAGTCCCATCCATGGGAACAAACTGAACCAACAAGTCCATCAATCCATGGATACTAACTAAAGATAAAAAAGAGCATTAAGCCACAGACTAGGACTTCAAATGGCCACATGTCACAAGAAATGTCTAATTAAAAAAGAAGGGTGATGTGGGACTTTAAACCACCATACAAGTTGGATAATAGTGTGAAGTCGAAGGCTTTCATGGCCGGCATCCATAGTTTTTTGTGGGTTTTTCAGACTAGGTGGCCATGTTCTAGAAGATTTTCTTCCTGACGTTTCACCAGGATCTGTGGCTGGCATCTTCAGAGAATGCTTGCCTGGAAAAAGTGGATAATAGTGTCTTTGACCATACCTGTCACATGAACCTGTCTTCCTCTCACTATCGCCTTGTCCTTGAAGTGTAGTTAGTCCTCCCCTTGCCATTGATGGAGAAACCCGTCAATAAGATCCCAATTGCATAGGTATAGCATTAGTCCTCAGGTGCGGTAAGTCAATCCTGTGGCAGTTTCAGGATTGTGCAGTCATGTGGTATCTCCTATCCCCTCTCCCCTTCCCCATTGCTATTTCAGAACAGATTTGTTTGTTTTCTTTTACTTTTTTTTTTAGACTGCAGCTGCATAACTCCACTACTGTGTTTTTAAAAAAACAAAACACACACACAAACACAAGGCACAGTGGGCAGGGTATAGGATAGGGAGCCAAGGTTGAGGACGAGGGTGGAAAAGAGTGCATGGGCCAAGCAACACCCTGGTCATACTAATGATGGGACATGCAGTAGGGAGTGCTCCCAATCCAGTAGGTATGCAATTCACTTCATTAATATGATCATGGTGAGAATGATGGCCATGGAAGTAACTCTGTGATCTGGTTTTGAGTTAGGATTCCCCATGTTCTTTTAGTCAGTTACTGGCTTTATTTCTGATTTGATGTTCTCATCTCTGATTATTCAGGCATTAAAGTGAAATACAGGTAAGATTGAAAAGGCCTTGCCTGAGGGAAACCAAGTTCCTCTTGTCTATTGCCATCAACATTCTGGAGCTCTTCCAAAGGGCTTCAGCCTTGCTGTCCAACACAAGAGCAGGAATGTTGGCTCCCTGCTCATTATTGCTCAGATTATCTGTTGCATCACTGCCTCCGGGCTGTGTTCCCTGCAGTTGCTGTAGTGAACTGCAGCAGTTAAGTCTTGCCATGTCCACTTGGGTTTTTCTCCTCTACTTCAAACCGTGTGTGTGTGCATGTGTGCGTGTGTAAACTTCTTTTTCCAACCCATTTGTGTTAAGAAATATTAGAAACAGTATGGATCTTTCTAGCAGACAAATCAAATTAGCAAGCCAGAAGCTGAACAACAACCAGTCCCATACTCACACACATAAGCATAAAAAGGTTTTTTAAATGCAAACTTAAGCATACTCAAAGACAGTCTAATGGAGGGGAAAGAGCAAATGAAAGAAACAGAGAGAGAATGATGAGAAGAGGGGAAAAACAGCCAGGTTAAAATGATGCATGAAAAGAGATAACAGGAAGGTACAATGAATATATTCTGTGCCCAAACTTCTAGAAAGCAACATACAAACTAGCAAATTAGTGAGTATATGCATGAAAAGTTTTCTAATTCTATCAACTCTAGTTTTGTGCATTCTCGGGTACAAGTGTTTGTGCAACAATATGCTAATTTTAACTTCCAGCTACCACATTGCTAGATGCACAGAGCCACCCTTCAAACCTGTACTGATATTCATTCTGTTTTCACTGGCATTGCTTCACCATGCTCTGAAACAATGCCAGTGAAAACAATGAATATCTGTATAGGTTTGAAGGATGGGTATGTGCATTTTACACTCATTTTAGTGACCTGGGAAGGATGCCATTTTGAGTCGACCTGGAGCCCCTGGCTGGGATTAAACTCACAACCTTGTGGTTTATGAGTAAGTGGCTGCAGTACAGGCATTTAACCACTGCACCACCAGGGTTATTGTAACCTCATGGATTTCGCCGGGTTTTCTTAGGCAAGGAATATTCAGAGGTGGTTTTGCCAGTTTCTTCCTCTGAAATATAGCCTAAGTATCTGATATTTGTTGGCAGTCTCAGGGTGGTATATAAATATTTCTATAAATAAATAAATGTTGCACTGAAAGTTACAGGGATGGAGAAGCACAGCTTTCACCTCCTGTTGAAAAGATTAATACCATCAGCTATTCACTTCTGTCATTTGTTGAGAAAGCGCAGAGTGTAATTAGGTTTCTTTTGTCATTGGACCAGACACAGGTGCCTAATGAAATGAGAAAGCAAATCCTGCAAATGGAAGCATCAGGCTGCTTGGAGTCTCAGCTCTGTTCCTAGCACAGGTTTAGAGCTTTAGGATAATCTCCAACCCCACTGCATATACATTGGTCTCTATCCACTGCTTTCCAAGTACTTGGTGGCATCGCTGTGGGTGCCAGCATCCTTGCTTAGTTCCAGCATTCATGGTTTACATCTGTGCCTAGGAAAATATGATCATGATGTGTGTAGGCAACGGAAACAGAAGCAGCAGGCTTGGAAAGGGGACAGCTGGCATGCCAGCAGGGAATGGCTGCTGATGGGTGTGGGGAAAGGAGACAACTCCGGCTAAATGCCCCCAAGCTGCATCTCCATGCATCCTGTAAGGCAGCCTTCTTAAGGCACATACCATCTTTGCTCCTCTATGCAGCCCTAATGTCCTCAAGCAGCATGTCAAGTTCATTGACTGTACGCTTAAGAGAGCCTTTTTATGAGAAGGATATTCAAATGCTTCCAAGAAATAGTGCAATAAATGCCCAAAGCTGTATGGCAAATGTTTGAAGCAGAGACAAAATGTATCTACTTCCGTCTTTAAAGAACAATAAGAGTGTGTGTATGTGTGTCCTGCAGTACTGTGTGAAAAATGTACTGGCTTTGTTGTTTAGACCTTCCTGGAAATGTTCTCACTGTATAGCTGTTGAACCAATACAGGTATTTTCCATGCCTTCCTCTTGATCGATTTATTCATACATTTTTGTTCTTCCATACTCTCTCACTCCAATATTATTCACCTTTTCTCTCCACACCTCAGTTTGAGCAGTTACTTTCTTCTGATCCTCCTGGCAGACTAAGTTTCATTGTTTGCAATTCTCACTTTGGGCGATGCATCCAGACATCTGACTGAGCATTTGTGTTTTATTCTTTTACAATGAATAATTTTCAGATCCATTTATTTATGCGTTTTTTTTTTAAAAAAAATACTAGATTGCCAATCTGAAACAATCCATGTCTTACAAATTCTTTCTTGGTTTTCATAGGCAAACATTTCCCTTAGTCAAACAGTAGAAAAGAAAATGTTCTTACATAGTCCATTAAGTATCTATTGTGTTTGAAAGAGAAGATCCACTAGCACCATCTCACAACCTCTCTTAGGAAAGAACTCCTTCTCCCTCCTCACCCATCTGTTTCTTTGACACAGACTCTTGTAATTCTGAGATTCAGAGCAATGCTGATCAGTTAAGCAAACAAACAGGTAGTGATTCATCAGAGGAAATAATGAAACCGTGAGTTAATCAATCATGGAGATATTCAGTCCTTGATAGTTAGATGTCACAAGGAGCAAAACAGGCACCACAAATGTGAATTATGCAGAAGGCTTTTTAAAAAATTAAAAGGACCCTGTCAAACCAAAGTAAGCAAGCTAGCTTAAATTTTCCTCTGTTAGGATGTTATCAGACAAGGGAAATTGGAAGTATAATCCAATGGCAATGTGAACGCAATCATGAAGTTTAATGTTATTGCATGATAGACTACCACACGCAATTTCAGGCAATGGGAAGTCAGTCCGAATGCAATCATGGGGTTTCATGTTATTGCATGAGAGGTGATCACACACAATTTTGGGGAACAGCAAGCTATTTTCAGGCAGTGGGAAGTCAGTTTGAACACAATTTGAATTCATGTAAATTCGCTGAACTAGTGAATTCACGTGAATGTGTTCTGGCCCCACTTTCTTTTCATTCGAAATTAAGAGAAATTCCTCCTGTGTGATAAACTCCTTAGAATCTTACCTGTAGATTGTTCAACATAGAATGATTCTGTGCAACACAAAACCTAGCTATTGGAGAACACTTTGTGCAGTCAAAATGTGTGTGTATGTGTGTGTAATACCCAAGGAAATCCGACTCATAATCTGGTGGTCTAGAGAAGCAGGATATTAATAAAGGGCTTCCTGATTTCTCTATCACTCAGCTCATCCCTCCAATCTGGAACTTCTTGTGGTAAGAACTGACTCAGAAGCACAAGCATGGTTGGCTCATTGCTAGAAACTGATTGCCTTTCACACAAACACCAGAAAATGATAAGAAAGAAAGACTGCTTCTGAGTATTTTTTTTTAAATTCAACTTTATTATTTTTATTATTATTATTATTTATATAGCGCTGTAAATTTACACAGCACTGTATTTTTTTGTATTTTAAGTTTCAGTTTCTCAATAGCTAGTGAAATCAGCACTTCAGATCTGCAGCTTTGACTTTTGTGGATTTGATTATTCACAGATTTGATTAATATGCTCTCTCTAGTAATCTCTAGGTACTCCAAAGTGACTCTGTGGTTGATGTCCACAGAAGTCATGTTCGACACCTAGAGAGAACATTTCTCTAGGCATCTGAGGATCCTCCAGAACACTTTGGTGGTCAACTTCCAACAGATGTTGACCACAGAGTTGTGCTGGAGGACCTAGCAATTCCTAGAGAGGTGTTCTCTCAGGTTAAACAATGGTGTTTGTTTTTTTAATTTGTGGTTTTTCTACTTTCATGGGTGTCTTGTGTCCCTCACACGGAGGGACTTACTTACTGCTCAAAGATCCATGAAGTGGAGCCAATAATCCACTTGGAATCTCTGGGACTGATCCTTAAGTCATTGACTTAACATGTCAATAACAGGGAAATTTGTCTGTTCGGGAAATCCAAATAATCTAGGATGTCAAGCCTGTCACCATTCAAGATTATCAGTATTAAATTAGATGGACTCCTGCTTTGACTCTGTAATATATCAAACCAACCAGGAATTAATTCTGCCAGGCTCCCAACTTTATCTAACAGTCTCTTTTTCTCATGGTCTGTCACAGAGATCTTTCAGTATTTTCATATTCAGAGCCCCTCTTTATGTACAACATGCAACATTTCAAACTTTTTTTGACAATGGTAATATTTCCTACATTTATCTCCAAATGATCAGACAAAAGTGGAAAAGAACAGAAGGCTTCCTGTGGCATTAGTAGTCACCCCGATGAAGGAATCTGATTTCTTTCCTACAAAGTTTAGTTTCCTGGGACATAACAGGACATGCAGTGTCTCAGGTTGCTACCAACTGCAGAATGAACACAGCTTGCCAGCACAGTAATGCCTATGATTGGATGTTACGTAATTCTGTGATTTGTAGTTTTGTGAGATATTTAACCGTTTTTGTCAGACAGCTCTGGTACCACAACAAACTACAAATCCCAGGATTCCATAGGATGGAGCCATGCCAGTTAAAGTGGGGTCAAACTACATTAATTCTGCAATGTAGCAGCACCCTGAGTAAGCATGTCTAGGAGACTGCTGAATAGGTGTTCCCTCAGGCAAACAGATCAGCAGGTTCATGCTGGGGAAAAGACACCTGCTTGTTCTACATCTTTTACTTATTTCTATTTCTCAGTGTTTGTGCTTGCAACTTTAACTATCACCACTTCTGCATTCCTTTCTTTGCTCTTGATCTCCCAGTCCCTCTCATAGGTACCTGTGCAACATCTTACAGATGTCTACATGCTTGGATAGAAAGCACTAGAATGGCAAATATTGGTTATTGATGAACAGTGTCTTCTATAGATACTGTAATTTCCTTGTAAGTTCTGTGGACTGAGCACAAGAAACCCATCAGAAAAACCTAACCACTTAATTTAGTGATACATTTGGGCCAGCAAACCAAGGCAAATATCCCAGGCAACATCAAGAAGAGCAGATTGTGTAAAAATTAATTTTGGACTGCAAGTCATCATGGCATGGCATTCTGACTGGAGGATTCTTGCACTTGTGATCCCCAAAACATAATATTTTCTAACAAGGGCTTGGAACTCAGTGGTTTCTGGTGTTTGTGACATTCCCTGGGATCTCCGTCAAGGTGATTGCCATTGAAGGACCTACTACTATTTCTCCTTAAATGCCAAGTATCAAGAAAAATGATACAGCATGTATCATTGACAATAGATTTTACATAATTTGCTAGAGCTACCAGACCAAAAATTGATAACAGAAAGAACAAAGCATAGTCTCCATGTACATTGTTAAAATTCTCCTTTTACACAGTTTAAACAAGGGCTTAGTTTGCTTACAGTGTAAACAGAATCATAGTCTTCATGAGACATTATGAGCCTTATTCAGAGGGTTTGGTTTATTATTTAGTTAGTATGTGGAATAGAAGCCATACTCACACTGTGAATATAAGAAAAATGTTGTCTAAGAAAAAAGCATTTTTTTCCTTTAAGGAATTATATCTGCCTATGGACCTTTTTAGACAACTTTATGTAGGTGCGTGCATGCATATGTAATGGGGGTAATCTGGCAGCATTAAAACGGTGCTAACCAGGACCCAGCATCAAGTAATATGATATTCAGACCTTTGTGAATGTTCAGCCATGATTGGGGAGACTTGGGTTCAACTTTGCACTTACTAAGTGACTGTTGATGAGTAACAAATTTTCAGCCTTACTCAGCTCTCAGGATATTGTGGGGATAAAATGGAAGCAGCAGAACGAATTAGGGACAAATGAGAAATTCATTCAGTTCACATTTCAGTATGAACTTATGGCACTTTTACTTCCCAGTCCTGAACATAAATCAGAACACATTTAGATGCCAAAAACCACACTGTTACCAAACTTGCTATGCAGATTACCCATGTTAAAGAAACCATACAAAAATATGTTCTCTTGCAAAATCTGCCCACACCCCAGAATATCCACTTTTGAAAAGTATGTATATTATGGGAAATTGCTTAAGACTGCTTCTTCCATTTGAAAACATTTCTGGGGGAAATGCACACAAAGGTGCATGCACTTGAAAAAGTGTAAATATAAGAAAAGAGCATATATTTTGGGGAAATATGCATGAATAGGTTCCAGTTTTTGTACAGTTTCTGACAATCACAAGGTCAGCAGTTCGACAGCCAAGCGCTGCATGACAGAGTGAATTCCCGTCACTAGTCCCAGCTTCTGCCAACCTAGCAGTTCAAAAGCATGTAAAAGTGCAAGTAGATAAATAGGTACCACTTCAGTGGGAAGGTAACAGTGTTCTGTGCAGTCATGCTGGCCACATGATCACAGTCATCTCTGACAATGCTGGCTCTTTGACTTAGTAATGGGGAGCTCTGCCCCCTACAGTTGGACACGACTAGCCAACCTTGTCAAAGGGGAAACCTTTATCTTTTTTTAAATATAGATATATAATACTGTATAATATGAAATCCAGGCACAATAGATCTGACAATGGATAAAAGAGAATGAGAACAAAATTAAGCCTGGTCGTTTCATCCATCCCAGTAGACTGCCTTGAGTTCCTTATAGGGAAGACAGAATATCATTGCATTGATATAAATGAAACCAGAACAAGCAGAGAAGGTGGCAAGGAGCCAACTTTGTTGGAGAGGAGCAAATAACAATATGGTCTGTAGTGTTTTCAAACCAGTACAACAACTGGCCAAAATCCGATTGGTTAATCCCAACTAGCATAGACACATTGAATCAATTTGTTGTTGTTGTTGCTGCTGCTGTTGTTATGGGCCTTCAAGTTGACTCTGACTTGTAGTGAACCTATCCTAGGATTTTCCTGACAAAGATTTCTTCAGAGGGGGTTTCCCATTCTTTTCCTGTAAAGCCGAAAGAGTGTGACTTGTCCAAGGTCAGTCAGTGGATTTTCTTGGCTGACTGAGAATTTAAACCCTGGTCTCTCAGAATTGTAATCCAACACTGAAACTACTACACCACACTAGCTGGCTGACTTCAGTGGTATATTTGCACTTACGCAAATCTCATTGACTCAGTGGTTCTACTCTCATTAGGTATAGCAAAAGTATTTGGGTCACTCTCTCCTGTAGTAGAGAGGGAGAAGAAAGAGGATGTTTCCCAATATATTTTTCGTTGTATAATCACACTACTTTGTCACAGAGTTTGATGAAGTTAGTTTTTAGCCCAGAACTTCTCAAATCCTTCAGCTACCAGGACAAATTCTGTTTAATCATGAAATTTTACCTGGAGTTTATTCATTGGCTTCCCATATTTTCCTACCTCTTTTTCTGCCCCTTTCCCCCACCCTTCCATTAAAAAAATTAATTAAGGATGGAAATAGAAAGCTGTACAGTATCCTTTGATTGGCAGCACTAGGGATTATCTGTCTGGAAATGCTATTGCTTCTAAAAAAAATTCTTCTTTCAATGGAAAATGAAGAAATGTCTTCACTAAATGGGAAGTGTGTTTCTGCAGCCATGTTAGTCAAGGGATTTTGAGAATTAGCATCCAAGCTCTGCACTATAGCTTTGCTGGATGGAAGCCTAATCCAACCCCACCCATACTCCTGCTACCCAACTTGCTGCTAGCATCTTAAAATGTTCATTGACAACATGAAGTGATTTGTTGCCAAAAAAAAAAAAAATGGGGGTGCCTCTGGTTTAGAAATACTGGTATTTGCCAATTTTGATACACCATCTTCCTCTTTTTTTGAAATCTTGGAAATCACCACAACTTGTTCACAGATTCCTAATTCTAGTTCCTAATTTGCAAGGCTTGCCTTTTATGAGGTTATATTTGGCTCCAGCTGAAAATCAAGTGACTTACTGCTCCTTTGACTGTCCAAAGCCTGACAGCTTTTTCTCTGTACATCTGGCTGTTCTATAAAAGAAGAAAGCCATGAATAATGTGTCTGCTAGGAACAAAAATTCCCAGGAAAAGTGAGAAGCACCTTGCAGATGTTTCATTGCCTTGAGGTGCAAAAAGCAATTTAGTTAGCATCTGTAGCATTCACAATAGGTTCAGCAAGTCCAGATGTAAAGAATGCAAATCAGGAAAAAGAAAAGAAAAGATTGAGTGTTGTGGCAATGTGGAATGTGCCAAAAGAAAGTTACAGCCAGGCATCACTACTGCGTTTCTAAGCAGCTGGCATCAGAAAGCTGGTTTGCTTGGTTCATGTTCAACAAGTGGTATTGGTCTAGCCACATAAGCAAGGTGGAGCTGCGTCTCTCACATAACAGTCTCTGGTAAGGAGATGATGTCCTCTGTGGAAGGGGGTATTTTTTTTTTTTTTTGAGAATCCCATGAGAATCTTTTCTGCTGCAATTTTTACCATGTTTTGAACATGTACAACACAGTAATATTCAAATACAGAGTCTTCATAGCAAAAGATACATTTGTTAGATGCCAGTAGTCAAGTGCATTCAAATCTCTCCCTCCAGAGGTGATGCTTATAAGAAGAAGGATAGTATGCATGTGGGGAAAAATTATCAAGATTGTTAACATGGGTGTCCAGAACTCTCTGAACTCATATACAGCGCTAATCGTGATAACAGGGGTGTCAGGGGGTTAGTAGTATCTTCCTAAGGTAAGTATTCCCAGAATTTGGAAAATGTACTTTTTTGGACTATAACTTCCAGTATCCACAGCTAGTGTGGCATAGTGGTTTGAGTGTTGGGCTGAGACTCTGGAGACTAGGGTTTGATTCC
This sequence comes from Sceloporus undulatus, assembly GCF_019175285.1. Taxonomy (NCBI): domain Eukaryota; kingdom Metazoa; phylum Chordata; class Lepidosauria; order Squamata; family Phrynosomatidae; genus Sceloporus; species Sceloporus undulatus. The sequence continues at coordinate 112,855,106 of NC_056523.1, read as the reverse complement.
CCACTTGTCCATGAAACTCACTGGGTGACCTTGGGCAAATCACATGCTCTCAGACTCAAGGGAAAACTATGGCAAACCTCTTCTGAACAAATCTTGCCAAGACAACCCCAGGATAGGTTCACCTTCGAGTTGCCATAAGTTGGAAATGACTTGAGGGCACACAACAATAACAACAATCATTCAGATCATGACTGTTCTGGCAGGGGGATTCTGGAAGCTATGGTTTAAAAAGTAATTTTTTCAAGCTCTGCATCAGATGCCAGGCTGAGCCCAGGTACCAGTAAAGCTTAGATTAGTCAAATTTGTGGCAGATAGGTCTATCAACAGTTATTAGCCATAACAGTTAAATGGACCTTCAATGTAGAGCAGCAGTATACCTCTGGTTACCAGAACCTAGGACTAACAAATGGGAAGCCTATGTTTTTGGACTTCGAGAAGTATATTTTATATATGCTTGGATTTAAAAACAAACAAACTTCTGATCAGATGGATCTTTATTTTGATCCAGCAATGTTTTTCTTATGATACAATTCAAAAAAAGAAGAAAAATTGCTGAAATTCACTTAAAACCTTCCACGCAGCCCATAATAGACATGAGGTAAGAACAAAACAAGAACCCCTCATGCTTTCATGCTGCAAAGATATCGCTTGTTTCACTGAAATTGTTTTTAAGCACATTACTTGTCATCATAAAGCATAACCTTAGAAGAGAACTTGCTGTTTTGTGAGGAAATGGCTTGCACAGATAACCATTAATAGAACAGAGATGGCCATAGGGTTATTATGGAACCATCTGTAAGAGCAACCATATCGCTATTGATTCTTTCAAGCAATAAATGCTTTTGAATAAAAGGCTGATGCTTCTTAAAAGTATGCATTTGATGTAAGGAAACCTATCTTGTAATATCTTCAGTGCCTGCACTATAGATGTAAGGTCCTCAAACTACTGACAACCTACACTATACTGGAACATGTACATCATAAGGTTTGGTCCTCATTCTTCTCTGGAGCAGTGCTCTCAGATGTCTACACATGTGCATGTTATTGTACGTCCATGCCTTGCACTCATATATCTCAAAGCATAGGACTGTCCCGAGAAGGAAAATAAATCATAGTAGGCCCATTTGAACTAAGCTCTTCACTAATCTCTGACTAACTAACATACAGCTCCCAACAGTTATCTAGTAGCCTCAGGGCTATAATCCCAGTGCTCATTTAGGCTGAATCTACATGTGCAAAATAATTCAATTTTACCTCAATCCTAGCCCCATTTGAACATATGATATCCTTCTGGTTTCAGACTGAAACCAGTTCCTTTAGAAATCTAGGGCCTTTGAGGCAAATTTTTATTTTTTTAAACACCAACCTCTTACTCCCCTTTTTCTTGGAAAAAACATTTTTTAAAAAAAATGTGTCCCACACCCCAAATTGGGATCAAGGTGAAATTGGGGGTTGGAGGGCAGGACATGTTGGTGGGTGGTTACACTGGCATCCCCATCTGGCAAGCATGGTGTCACCATTTTATTTGAACATGCAGTATGTATGTAGGCAGATATGCACATATTTGAATATTCGAAGGATTGAGATTCTCTGCCCACTGGTCTGTGTGTGTTACATTTTATTAAATATTTATTATTTTATTAAACTTAATCAAATACAATCGTCCTTCTACATATGTTAGTGGCACAGGAGCTGCTAAAATTATGCTATTTTAAATAGGGACTTTGACAACACCAGTGTCTATCTTCAGCTGCGTTCAGTTTGGCTTAGTCAGTGGTCAAAATTTTGGTCACTGGGAGGAAATCAAACTGGTGCGGCGGCCCAGTACAGCTGTGCATGCATTCTTTGCTTGTTCATTCACTTGGTGGGAGGAGGAAAGGTATGGTATGGTATGGTATGGTATGGGGGATTAGGAGGAAGGAAGGTGGGTTGTGCATGGGTCTCCAGGGTGGACAGAGGTAGTAGGAGGGGAATAGGGGAGGAAGAGAGAGTCGCCACCATCATAGAAGCAGCCACAATAGCTCCCTTCCCACTTCCCTTGCAATGTTGGCCTTGATGAGTCTGGGCTTAAGAGGGGTTCATACAGGAGGGTTGCCATAATTTCCTTCCACAAAACTGGGATGAAAGCATATGGGACTGGAATAGGCACCTTATTGACACATACACCCTAAACTCCCCCACACCCCATTGTTGACATTTAACACCTATTTCATTGCATATTTCAGTCGTCGTTGTTGTTTGTTTATATACTGCCATCAATCTATATTCTGGGATTTGTAATCTGTTGTGGCACAAGAGCTCTCTGACAGAGACTATATAACTCAATAAATTACAAATTCCAGAGTTCCAACAACCTTGAGCCATGGCAGTTAAAGCAGTGTCAAACTGCATTATTTCTGCAATGCAAATTAAACCTAAGCATCTGAATTCTACCTTCTTGGAGGGGAATTTAGCAAAGGTATTTTTTCTTCTCTTTTCTCTCCCATGTGGGGTGAGTGGAGAGAAGTTCCAAGTAGCCATCAGAGTGACTCCCTTCTACTCTTGCAGCTGAGTCGCCACAGACTTACCAAGACAGAACATAAGCCCTTCTCTGGTCATTCTCTGCTCACCTCCTTTCCTTTCCCTTCCCAACTTTTGGACTATGGGTCTGGCACTTCTATGTGGTACAAGCCAGAGCTTTTTGAGTCCTTGCGAGGTTTCACTCCTCCTTGAGCAATCCGGGAGTTGCTGCTTCAATCAGCCTAGCCAGCTAGGACATTTTTCAGACCTTTCAGTCCCCAGTTTTTCAGGACAAATGTCAAGCCTACATACACAATATTCTGCATGCAGCTACTGAGATTTCCAAGTGTTTGTGTGCATGTTGTTAGGTAGTCTCTAATTAGGGGAATTTCTTAATTTAATTGAAATTGCTGAGAGGGAGGGTTAGCAACACCCTCTCAAGATTTTGTCCCTTAGTGTATACCAGAGGACCAAAAAATCCCTTAAGATACGACGTGGAGACCGACTGTTCCAATTAATATCCAAATATTTATTAAAAGGGGAGGGGGGGAAAACCACAGCAAAAGATACACACACAATCAATGCTCAAAAAAGCAAAGGGAAGTTTGGGGGAGAATTGAGAGAGGCAAAACTACAGGAGATAGTTTTTTTTTGGGGGGGGGGGGTTCAGGCTATGTGGCCATGTTCTAGAAGAGTCTATTCCTGATGTTTCACCAGCATCTGTGGCTGGTATCTTCAGAGAATGCTTGCCTGGAAAGGAGTTGGGTGAACCTGGGAAGGCTATATACCTGACTCCTTTCCAGGCCCAAACTTGAACTATCTTTATACCCTTTTAAAGCAGCACTAAGACTGAGATAGAAAAAGGTGGTACAGATACACCATTTGTCTTTCCAATAGTCTTCTTCTTTAGCATAGGAAATATTTCCATGCAGCTGTACTTGTACTGGTATTGCTACAACATTTCTAGGGTCATATGTTTATTTGTTTGTTTGTTCTGCTAAACTTAGTAGAACTTGCTACTGAGTAAACATGCTAGAGAATCTAGTGAGACTTCTCAAACACAGCATGGTTCTGATATGAATCTAAAGTCCCTCAGGCAGGAGTTGTTCTTGTTCTGTTTTTGTATTATCTCATGTAACCTTTATCCACACATACCTATAAAAGTAGCACAACAAAAACTGAAGATATATAAGCTCCAAATATTTGCATCTGTGAATTGGAGCCAGATTTAGTCATGTTTAGAGGAGAGCCACTGAATTCAATGAACATCAGGCAGTCATGATAAGCTTGTCCCACTGATTTCAAGGCATGTGCTGTAAATATGCCTAAAACTAGCTCCAGTGCTATCTGATTTAAACTTGGTTGTTATAAATTCCAACCCCAAAGTCATAGACACTTTGAGAATCCTTTGGGTAGAAACATGAGCTAAGTGGAAGCCTCAAATAAATAAATAATTCACTGTCGGATTCTGTAACTCCCTGAGATACCTTCAGTGTTAGAAAGACATGGATATGAGAATCCAACTGATTTCAATGAAGCAAATTTATGACTATCTATAGGCTGGGATATAAATTCCTCTGCAGGATCCTGATGGTTGGGTTTTGAGATTCTCATAGTTTAATCAAGAAGGATGCCATGCTAAAACACATTTCTGCTTTTCCTCTTATCTTGCCTTCCCAAATATGAAAACCTACATTTGATTTTATGCATGCATCTCATTCTGTGAGGAGGCTGCACATGATGAGAAGATCTTGAATGTGCTGTACGTGTTAAAGCAGACACATTCTTAACACATCTACTCTCACTAGGAAAAACTGTATAGGAGAAAGGTGAGAAATGCAAGCAGAGCAGCATGGGAACGTCAGGTTGAATTACGTGATGTCAGAAGAGTAGGATGTCCTGGGATTGGATTTCACTTCAGCCCTGACCAGCAGCCTTCTAGAGACACAGCCAGCAATTCAGATGCCAAGCTATAAGCTTGTAAAAAAAGACAGTACAGCTTTCTGCTTGGAACTGTCCTAGTTCCTAATGCAGGTGAGAAGGGATCACATAACTGAGTGACCCTTTGCATCAAATACTGTAATGACAACAATGATATCTTGCCATAGAAATCTAGCAAGTTAGGAAGAATGATGCTAGTCTCATTTTTTAATCTAGGTCTAGCATAAATAGGAAGCTGGGTTTATTAAAAATAGGGTTTGCATGCACAAAGTTTTCTGTCAAAATTGGTTCACTAATACTCATGCATGTAACATGAATTTCTGGCTCTGAAACACACTGTGCTGGGGTCATCATGCTGACTGGGTGGGTACCAAGAATCTTTTTTAAAAATGATACAAAACATGAGAAATATTTTACTGATACTTTTTAAAAGCCTTATATGCTAATTTTCCATACACAGCCAGCTTAAACACACACACACAGAGAGAGCTGGGAAATGTTAATTTTGGAGCAACATTTTCCAAAACTGCAGTATGGCCAGCAGGCATTCTGGGTGGGAGGTTTGGGGTGTAGGTATAGTTCAAGAAAGTAACATTTCCAACTTCTGGTAAGCATCCAAATACATTTGACTCTGCATTAAGAACTGACAAAGTTGTAGGCACACTCAGTTAAAAAAGACAGAATGGAAAGAGAAAGACAGACTGTTCCTTCATACTACTCAGTCAGAAAGCACTCCATCCCTTGTTTTGTCAGTGTGAGAGAGGAAGGAAGTTAAGCAATAAGTGAGTTTATTGAAGATGTGTTGTGTGAAGACACATCATATCTAGTGTGCCATCCAATTTAATAATTCACCTGTGTAGTGCATCTGCTGCTCAAGAAACCAAAAGCACATGTATCACTTATTCCTGTCCCTTGACCTACTTCATGGTACAGAAATGCTCAGATAATTCCAAAAGTATTTGGGCCAAGTATTTTACTACACTTGATCTTAGCCCAAAGGCTGAGAAGCAATATTTTAACCTACAGTCAGAATTTCAGACACATAATAGCTCAGTGACAGAGCACAGCATTTGCATGTAGAAAAGTCTCAGACTCAAGTCCTGGCATCCCCAATTAAAAAAGAAGATTGGGTGGCAGAAAATGGTAAAGATCTCTTGCCTTTTGAGGATCACTACCTGTTCATGGAGTGAAAACTGTGTTAGAATTTAAATGGATGAAAGAGAAAGCTGCTTTGCAGTCTGTTAGAAGACAATATCAAGAGCATGCCCTTCATGAAATGTAAAAAAGGTGAAATGGTGGGCATGGCAAACCACATAAACTGTTACCCGAAGAAGTAATTCCAGTTTTAAAAATTTACAAGGTACCTGCCTATACATTTGTGAGTTAATATATACCACTACTGCATGCATCTTCCAATGTTTTGATGCAGTGTTTTTCCCCCTCTAATAATCAGTGGGTCTGATGAAGAAATCCAAGTGGAAAAGTTTGCTACAATTATAAACTAGATGGATTTTACAGGAATAAGCCATGAACAGGCACTGATAATTTCTCATTCAGAGATCTTTGTTGCAAAGGTCTCTTGAATTTTTCCATCCAAATGTTAACATTAATTACAATTAGAAAAAAATGGTAGCATGAGCTTTTGTAGACTTGCTACCAATTTCTTTCTTTCAGTTAGGAGATTATCACATGCAGTTTTTAAACCATGATTTCATTGGGAGGGAAGCAGCATTGGCAATGCTGATGGCACAGTGACACTTCCCTCCCGTAGCTGCCCCATCCATGCCCTGTCCCTTTTTATACATGGGGAAAACTCGCGAATGAACTACTGATTGTGCAATGCCATGGGTATGAACAGCCATTCCCAGGGCACTTGCATGATTGGCAGTCACATTATGTCACTGTCCCCTCCTCCCCCTTTCCTTCTTCCCCCTCAGTATTTTTTAAAAATCTGTTTTTCAGGCAATTCCAGAGCTTTGAAGCCTCAAAGTTTCAAAAAGATTTTTTAAAAAGCTAAATTGGGGCTGCAAAGATCCATAATTGTGCAAAAAACATAAAAAATATTTAAAACACTTGCAGGATGCTGGGCAATGCAGAAGGGAGGGAGGGCACTGTTCATTAACAGAGCAGGAAGACAGTGCAATGGGGGCAGCAGCCCCTGTCCCACAAATGAAAGCGAGGTGGTGTCTGCTCTTCAGTGAGTATGTTACCATTTTATTTTTGATTGCAAGATCACACTGGGAAAGAGGCAAGAAAGGGGCTGGTGTGATAATCTCCTTAGCCTCAAACATGCTACAAGATCCCTTTGCATACTGATTTTCCAGACTAACACTGATATTTCTTTGAATTTATGACAGTTTTTCTGTTGTGATTACCAAAGCACTCCTGTGAAAGAAAACCACATTATTATTATTATTATTATTATTATTATTATTATTATTATTATTAACCTTTATTTATAAAGCGCTGTGAATGTACACAGCGACGGTTCCCTGCCCTCAGGCTTACAATCTAAAAAGACATGACACAAAAGGAGAAGGGAATGGTGGTGGGGAAGGGGATGAGGTCCAGCAGTTCTTCTCTACCTCCGAAGCCTGGACCAAGGCAGATGGACTGGAGGGAGGACGTGGCTTCTTGGAGCTAGCCTGCCCCTCTCTCCCTCAAAATGGTGGATGAAGGGAGGGCTTGTCTTCTTTGTATGAGTGTTGACTTTCCATTTGGTGATTGATACCATGGACTAGCAACTGGATTGGGCTGGAACTAAATGACAAGTGGTAACCACATGGCTGCAAGTTCTGTCATGAAACAACAACAAAGACAAATCTTTGTCTTGCAAGTAGGAAGGTAAGACACCAAGGGCAGGTTTTCTAGTTTTGCTTTCTCCCTGATATACTGATGTATATATGTAGAGATCCCAGCTGCCTTGCCTGTATATGCAGGAATCTCTCCCCTCTTTCTCCATGATTCCCTCGAGGCAATCTCAAATGGAACAGTCCAGAAACGGTTCCAGATAAGCTCATCTAATGCTTGCATGAACCAAATGACTCATTTCCCCCTGCAGGCTTTGTTTTATCAAGGAATTAGTTGAAGGTAGGTTCAGATTCAGCAGAGAAGACTAGCAAAAGCTGGTAGTGCTTTGCAGTTGCTGAAGGATTATTCAACCCTTTTCTTCCTGCCCATGTGTTCAAAATCAGCCCTCTCTAGGTGCATTTCTTCTTTAAGGTAAAAGATACAGTCCTACTCCACCCCATATCTACTTTTATCTTTCTGGGGGGAGGGGGGGAAGCAGCTGGGGTGTGGCTTTGATCAAGCCAACAGCGAAGAAAAGCAGGACTAGAAGAACCTACCCTGCCCTAGTTTCCTGTTCAAGCTGAAGACACCTGCACCTGCTTTCCCTGATGAAAAGAAAAGAAAAGAGAATGCCCTCTGGTGAAAAGACTCATGGAGCAGCATCAAACATACAGTTGCTGTGTTCACAACTCAGGACTGTGGCCCACTAGATGTTCAATTTCAATTCCCATCACCCAATTACCTGGTCAATGGTAAGACATTATGAGAGTCATAGTTCATTGGCATCTGCAAGTTCAAAGTTTGTTCCACCCTGTTATAGGCTATATGCCCTAGAAAGCTAATGGAGATGAGCTTTTGCTCATGTCCAATGAAATGTTTTCCAGCCAACTCACTCTCCTGACCATTGGTCTGTCTGTTTTTCTACCTGTCTCTCTGTCCCACTCTCAAAGTTTTACCTTCTTCTTATGCTACCTGGCTGACCCTGAGAGAAGAACGGACTCCATCCTGAGAGGTTTATGCTTGGCCCAGCTGATCAAAAGCACATGGAGGCTTCCCGTCTTCTCTCTCTTCCTGGAGACAGCTTGATCAGAAGGTAGTACTAGCCTAGCCAGCAGCCTCTGCCTACGCAAATGTGTTCAATTATGCAGCACTAACAGCTTTGTCATTCTAGCCCCGCCAAAAGAAGCTGACTTTTCCTCCTCCTCCTTCTCGTGCCCCTGCTCCTTTTCCTTCTCCTTTTAAAACATTAATTGTTTATCAGTGCAGACAGCGTAATACAGAATTGGTGTAGTGTCTCAATGAATAACAGAGGAAAAGTAGTGGTGGGGATCTTCCTTCCCATCCTTTGTACACACAAGGCAATATTCACTGGTGTGGACTTTTAACCTTCAGACAGAACAAACATTTAAACTTTAATGTTATGAAGAGCTGGAAAAGCACAAAACCACTCCCTAGGAGCAAAGAGTATTATTGTATATACTAGTAAAAATCTATATTCTCCCAGTACCAATCCTATGTAGCTGGAATGACACTATCTGCACACAGAGATCTTCATAGGTTTGATAAGACAGAAGGCTTGCAGAAGTCTAAAAAGCCTTTGTGGGAGATTCAGATGGGACCCCAAGGAGTTTTTACAGAACACTGATGTGGGGAAGAACACATCAGCTGGGAAAGTTGCAGCAGATTGATTGCTTTTGCCTGAGTCTACTAGGAAATACAAGATTGTACCCCCCCAACCCCCCTCTAATTAAATGCAAACTACTTTTGCCCAAACTACATTTTGCACCAACTGAAGTAAATTGTGGACAAAGTGGGAAAGAGGGAACTGGAGAGAGAAACTGGAATATTTTTAAGAACAGATGAACAAGTGGAATGATAGAGGATTAATTGGGCCCACCGCTGCCAAACTGGGATAGTTGGATAGTATGCATCTTCCAAGGTTCCCTGTCTGAGTCCTTCCTGCCCAGAAATTGAACATTTTGCTGCCGTTCTTACATTTCTGCCTATACAGTTCATTTTGAAATTGTATCTTATCTGCAAAGGTTCTCTGTTCTCCCTGCCTACCCTTTATGGTCCTTCTCTGCTCACTTAATGATAAATTGCCAAAGGGAGAAGCCCTTAGAACAGCAGAGCAAATGTTGTATAGAAGAATCGCTGTTTCAATTTCTTTTTTTCAGGAAAGTGACACCTTTGGCTCTTGTTCTGGTACCAAGCTCAGTGCCATCTGAACTGCAGGTGGAATGAAGGGACCAGGTTGAAATTTCGACACTTGTCTGCCTTGAAATCTGAAACTCGCAAAAATAATTTCAGTTGACTGATTTTATATTCCATCGTTTCCCCAGTATGGGACTTCAGATGAGATACAAAATTAAAAAGAAGTACACCCAAAACCTATTAGGAACAAAAGTTTAAAAATAATGAAATAAACAATTATATTAAAAATCCTAAATTAAATTGTTTACTAATACATTAAAACATAGTAGAAAGGACAAAAGCATAACACTCCCTATTAAAATATATTCTGCCCATGTAAGTTGACAGCGAAAGGCCTGTCTAAATGGCAAGGTCTTTGCCTGGCAGCAGAAAGAGAGCAGAGAGGAGCCAACCAAACCTCCCATGGGAAGGAATTCCACAACTTGGGTGCTGCCACTAAAAGGGCTCTCTCCTGTGTCTTTAGCAAGTACACCTTTGAAGGTGGCAGGGTGAAGAGAATGCCCCACACCAAGATCTTAAAAGTTGGTGTGGCTTTTAAAGGTTGAAGAAAATGCCAATGTCATAGCAGAAATTTTCACAGAGAAGATGCATAGCTGCTTTAACCCATAGCCACTCCTGGATCATAGGAAGAAGGATGGGGAAGAAGGAGAAAGTCACTGGCACGGATGTTAAAGAAGGCTGCAACTTTGCTGGTTACAGCCTAAGCAGAAATGTGATGCTATACAGTGCACAGATCCATATAATGGTGGGCCTGCCCATCCCAACCTCATACCTGCTAACATTTCATAGATAAAACAGGAACCTGCATGACTAATCAAACTCAGTGTGGTCAAGATGGCAAAAGTTATTACTGAGGAAAAACAGACAAGCTAGGAGAGGCTTCAGCAATTTGCTTTTGCCTGAGCCAACACAGAGGGGCAAGATTCTACCTCTTCCTCCCCTCCTAATTGAGTACAAACTACTTTTGCACTTTGAACTCAGTTTGCAGCAATTTAAGTAATCTGAAGACAAAGCGGGAGGAGGAAGGAGAAACTGGGGCATTTTTTAAAAAGCAACTGAAAACGTGGGAAGACAGAAGATTAATTGGAATTGTCTCTGTCATAGTAGCACTGTTGGAGGGTATGCAACCTGCCTAGTAGGGAAACCAATGGTATGTTGGGCAGGGAGGCCCCATTAGAGTGTGAACTGCTGGGTGGCTTATGCCTCCAACTCCTAAGAGTGAGTTTGGCACTTCAGCCAATAAGTGGGAAGCTGTTCCCTATGCCCCCATCCTCACTGTCCATTATGGGATCCCCAACTCCCACAGAAAGGATAAGCCTACTCACTTCCCCAGTAGTGAATCCAGCCCAGTACTAACTGTGCCCCCTGCCTGATATCAATTGTGCCAAATAGATAAAAGTACCACTCAGCATCAGTTGGCTTCCAGAGGAAGCATCAAGTGCTCTGTGCCACTTCACCACCACAGGACCTGCGTCAACCAGTCAGTCATTTGATTAAAATCCTGCCTTTTACACAAGAGTGAGACTCAAGATGATTTGGAAAATAAGAAGAGGTATAACTAAAAACCTCATATAGCTAAAAACATACAAAAAGTTAAGATTGAAATAATAATATTAAACTCTCTACAGAATTAGAACATCTAAGGCCCACTACAGACTGCCGGTTTGTGACGGCCTAGAGCCAATACTAGGGTTCTGAAGCACGCAACATCCGCACGCTCCAGAACCCTAGCACATAATGGCGGCGCCATCTTTACTCACCACCATCCACAAGGCATGCATGTCGATGATGTCATGCGTGCGACGTGTCTAAACAGTGTAGTGCACGTGTGACATCACCGCAATGTCCCAAGGCGCAAATGGCACCTTGGCGATGTCGCAGGAAGGAGTGCCATTTCTGAGCTCTCTTTTGGGGAGGATCGTTGCCACAGCAGTGATCTGGAGGAGAAATCTGTACTGGCCCATTATCACTTATTTTAAAAACACAATTAAAAAAAAAAGAGTACAGCACTAAAACAGTAAATCTATTGTGTATAACAATCAGTGCCTGCTGGAATAGAAAAGTCTTCACTCGACAGCATAAGGACACACAAGAGGGAGCCAGTTTGGCATCCATAGGAAGGGAGTTCCAGAAACTGAGAGGAGCCACAGAGAAAGCCCTCTGCTGTGTTCCCACCAAACATCTCTATGTGAATGTGGCAGGGTTGAAAGAAGTGTTTTTTAGACTTTGGGCAGGATTATATGGGAAGATACATTCCTTCAACTCCTTGGACTCATCTTTCCCTACCACAGTTTTCAGGTCTTGAATCATATCCCTTGCAATCAAGGGCTTGGGCATCTACAGGAAGGATTGAAACATAAATTAAGGCCTCCATCTGAATGCTACATCCATTTCCCCACAACAGTTCTCACTAGTACATACCAGCAGCAAGGAGGAGCAACTGGCCAATGGGCTTTATAGAAGCCTTCTCCAATATGGTTCTCTCCAGATCACCCCAACCAGAATTTCCATGGAAGGATGGGGAAGGATGAGAACTTCCACCCAGATTTCTGCAGGATATCAGGTTGGAGAAAGCTGTTTTGCTATATCACTGGCTAAAGAAGCTTCAAGGCTAGGTCAGGCCAGAGAAACTATCATCAGTATGGGAGTAGCAACCATCTTGTCCCACTGCCCCTGCAGCTGCATGTTTCAATTTTGTAATGGTCTCATCCCTACTTACAGCAGGGGGCCTCAGAATGAGCAGCAGCACAGCATTCTTGATGCCATGAGCTGTTGACGTTGCCCTCTTCTGATCCTGGCTTTTGATCCTTGCTCTAGATAAGATGGCAAGGCTAGTAGGGAAAAGGTAACCAGCCTGTGAGATCCCTGGATGGCCCCAGTGTATAAAGTGCCAGGATTATGCTTTGATTCAGAGAAACATTGCTGCAATTTGGCCTGTATTGCATTACACTCTTTTCAAACGTCACATCTCCAAAAACAACCCAACTGAACTTGGAAACATTGGCCTCCAATCCAAAGTTCAAGTCCACAGCTGAGAGTGAATGAAAAACAAAATTGAAAATCTGGCATTTTGTTTCATCAGATATTGACAGTGCTTCTGCTTGCCTATTAATGCCATTCTGTCTCTTGAGTTTATAATCCCAGGTTCTGCTTGCATAAAATTCCTAACACAAGGAACACAGGAGTTTGACAGACTGCTCCTTTTAGTGCCAGATCAGGGCCACGGCAACCACATACCATGGCCCTGATCTCTGCTTTCCATGGCGCAAAAAGGAGGCGCAAAAAGTGGTTCCTTTTTGCACCCTGGAAAGGGTACCATAGCTGCTGGCACACGGCTTTTCCACTCTCCTTTGGAGCTGCATCATGTAGATGCAGTGCCAGTGGAGTGCTGTGATGCCGCACACTGTGTGGAGCAGTGTGCAGCATCACACTGGCCTGAGGGTGAAGTTGCGGCATGCGTCATGTGGATGCCATGCCCTGACTGCACCCCCAGGCTGGCCTTTCCTGCCGGCCTGTCAAGCCCCTCAGCCAGTCTGACAGATAAAGTGGGCAGGAAACGAAATGAAGAAATAACTGTTTTCTGCTCTCTGTGTGGCTCAAAATGAGTCCTGTCCATCCACCCTGACCTCTTCTCCCCATTGTTCCTTTATGCCTTAAATGGTGATTGGGAGGAGAGGACAGCCAGAGGATTCTGGGGAGGGACTTCTTATTGAGGTCATCATTGGCAATTTTCTGGATTACTCCCATCTGAGCAGGGGAGAGGAAGAACCAGGTAGAGGACTTTCTTGGGATGCATCTACACTGTAGAAATTATGCAGTTAACACCACTTTAACTACCATGGCTCCATCGTACAGAATCCTGGGACTTGTAGTTTTGTGAGACACAAGCACCCTTTGGCAGAGAAGGCTAAAGACCTTGTGTGGTGTCAAACTGTATTATTTCTACAGTGTAAATGTACCCTTGGTTGTGTTTGTAAATCTCCTTCCTCAAAGAAGTATGCTCAACACCAACAACATTATTCACTTTATTGTTCCAAGTGAAGACTTTTTGAAAGCATTTTAATATAGCAGCTCTTTTAATATGTCACAATTGTTGTATTTCAGCTTGATTTTGTGTTTTATCTTACTTTTGTAAACTACCCTGTAAGCACTGCTGAAGGGCAAGATAACACATTTTTAAAAAATAAAATAAAATAAATGCTGCTCCCTGCTAGTCTACAGAGCAAATTGGATATAAGAATATCAATTTAAGTAGCACCCATGAAAAACAAAGGCAGTATTAAAACAATGTGGTTGTTGCCTCTTCCTTGGGGGAATTTGCTCACTGTTAATGCCAGACTAGCTGTAGGTGAAGTTACCAACTGAGCATGTTTTAGGCCACCTTTCCCAACTTTATGCTGTCTAGATATGTTAGGCAACAGCTCCCATTATCCCAAAACAGCATGGCCATTGGGGGTGCTGAATGGGGCTGATAGGGGCTGTAGTCCAACACATCTAGAAGACACCAATTTGAGGAAGAATGATCTAAAATATCAGAATGTCAATAATCTCTTCCTAAGACACTCTTGAAGAGATATACAGTCCGCCCTCCATGTCTACTGATTCCTTATCCACAGATTCATGCATCCATGCCTTGAATATATTTTATATATATATTCCAAAAAGCAAGCCTTGATTTTGCTATTTATATAAGAGATACCATTTTACTATGCCCTTGTGTTTAATGGGTCTTGAGCACCCACAGATTTTGCTGTCCACAGAGGATCCCGGATCGAAACCCCAGCAGATATCAAGGGCCCATTGTAGATGAGACCCTTGAGCAGTGGTGTAGCAGTAAATTTTGAAACTTTGGTTCTTACCAGAACAATGTCTTATATCAACATCCCAACAGAGAGTCCAAAAATGCAGGGAGCTGTGCTGATCTATGGCAATTTCTAGCAGTTTTCACCTCTGCCAAGAGCAGATGTTTTGTAAAAGTAATGGATTTTATATTCTCAAGTTCAAGTGACACCAAAAAACTTTGACTTACAGCAGGAATACCTCATAACAATAGTTAGTGGTAAAATCCTCCCCCCTCCCTTTCCAGGTACCATGGGGATTACACAGGGTACAGAGTGGTGCGGGGATCGGGGGCAACTGCTACTGTGGGTTCATGCTTTTTAATATATTTTGGAGTGTAACCCTATGAGAACTAAGTCAACTACACCACTGCTCTCACAAGCAAAGGATGATTGCACTTTGTTGTTGTTGCTCCACTTACTGTTGCTGCTGCTGTTGATAGTGTTGCTGATAATGATCTCCACAAACTACCTTTTAAGACCCTGCAGCCTCTCAGAGTAACCTTTAGATTAACTAGCCTTTTTCTCTGGCCTTGGCTGAGACAAGATATCAATCTGGATGTCCCTTCCTTTCCTTCAAGGGTTTGACTTCATGTTATTAAGATTTTTAGGAATGAGAGGTTGACTAGAGCAGCCTGTAGAATGTACTCCTCTACCATGGATACATACAAAGGGAACAAAAGGTGTAAATGGCATACTCAGCATGCACACCCTGGAGGATATCACACGACTGAAATTGGAAGTATAATCCAGTGTCATCCTGAATGCAATCGTGCATATTCACATTATTGCGTGAAAGGTTACCACACGCGATCGCTGGCAGTTTGAACACACTCCGAATGCAATCATTCATCAATCCACAGTTAAGTAAATTCGGTGAACTAGCGAAGTCACAAACCCTATTCCTAGGCAACTTCGTACTCAGAGCGCTGTTGTTTGGTGTAATGTGCATGTCTCGTTTGGTCCTGGTTACCCCCCCCCATCCAGAAGGGGGGTTCTCATGAAGCCATGCTGCAATTCCGCTTCAATTTTGCTTCCGCTTGTCCTTCAGCATTGCTGAAGGGGGACTGCTGCCTGTTAATTAAGAGGCATGGACCAGGAGCTATTGGATAACCATTATATTCACGTTTTAAAGTGACAAGAGTGAATATATGCTCATTTTAACGTGAATAGAGCATGCTCTTTCAACCATTCTACCTGCCTTCCCTCCAACTTCTTTTGTAAATTGTGGGGTTCCTTGGTCCCTCTCTCTCACTCGCCTAAATATGCTATGCTCCAGTCATCTGGAGTCTCACTGAGCATGCGCAAGGGTGCCAATTCGCAATTAAGAACCCACCGATGTGATGGCTTGCTTCGCATGGAATCTGGGTCGCATTCGGGAGGCCATTACAGCGAATTTAAGGAGTGATAAGTAATCATGTAATTATGTGAATTTTTGAATTGACCTCACTATCTTCTCTTTTGAAACTGAGAGACTCCCGTCCCATTTGATAAGCTCCCCTGTAATCTTTAGATGTAGCTCCAAGTCAGACAAAGAAATTTGATAGGCAATATTACAGGTGGAACTCAATTCCTGCTAAATTCTAGATGGCTTGCTGTTTGAATCTATTGTCTTTCTTTGCACAGGTAGCCTTTGTCTTTCAGTTTTTGCTTCACTTGATGTTATATTCTATCCACATTCACAATCCCCCCCTTTCCACACATACACATATTGCTGATCTTGCCCATGAAACAACTTGATCACCAAGGAATTGAGAGATAAACAGTTTTTGGTGGTTATCCCTCTGTTCACCTCACTGGACCTCTGTAGACAATTGACAAACATAAGCTAGTTCTATACTCCGAAAGTTGTTTAAATCTGGAATGAAGATTTGAGCTGCACTCCTTTGGGATAGTTCAATCATCACCTGAGCAAGTGAACAAAAGGAAAGCGAAAGCAATTCTTTAAGCTGTCAGTGAATCACATTCCCTCCCTTTTGAAAAGGATGCAAACATCTGAAAACAGATGTAAGATAATTTTGCAATTTTCTCTTGCAGTTCTCACTTTTAATTTCAACTGTCTTGCCCTTCTATTTTTTGTGAAATTGTCTTTGGCTCTAGCTAACACTTATGCTGCAACACTCCTTGTTGATTTTATCTTTTGGAACCTCCAGGTGTTTTGAACTTATGTTTCCAGCAATGTCAGCCAGCATAGGTATTGCAAAGGACTTTTTCACACAAGGGAAATCCCAGGGTCAATGCGGAGTCAATCATGGGGTTGCACGTTCTTTCGCATGAAATCATCAAATGCACATCGAATGCAATCCAGAGTCAATCAAGGGTTACACGTTATTTTGCATGAGCTTATCATATGACATCGAATGGAATCCTGTGCCTATCCAAAAGCATTAAAGAGTCATCCCAAAAATGGGTAAATTCAAATAACTAGCGAAGTTACAAATACTCTTGCAATGTGAATTTGCAGTTGTGAAATGTGCTTTTAGATCACCCCTGGATTCCCTTTGATTGCCATGATCTTCCTTTCCCCACTCCTCCTCCTCCTTCTATTCCTCCATCTGTCTCTGGCTGAAAGAGTGTGACTATTGTATGTGTATGACTTTTGAGTGTGACCTCTGTAGGGAAGAGGACCTCTGAAGGGGCGCTGAGAATCAGGAGGGTCTGGCTCACCCACCTGGGCTCTTTCGAGGGTGGCAGCAGCACCATCATCAGCCTTTCCCCAGACCTCCCCGAGGGCAGCAGCATTCCTCCCCAGGGCCGGCAAGAGCCTTCTGGCCACCGATAACACCACCTCCTCCTCTGCTGCCTCAAGGTCCCACAGCCTTTTTGCAAGCAGCCCTCCTTCCACCAACCTCTTTGCAACCTTCCTTCTCTCTCTAGATTTTTTTTTGGCAAGCACCCCTCTTTTCTCCAGCCCCTTTACAACCACCTCTCCCTCATCCAGCCTTTTTGCAAGCAGCCATCCTTCCCCCAACTCCTTTGCAATCTCCCTTCTCTCTCTAGTCCTTTTTGCAAGCACCTCTCCTTTCCTCAGCCTTGGCAGCTCCCGGCTCCTCCAGACAAGCAGCCACTGTGGCCACAACCCTCTCTCAGCTGGAGAGAGAGGGAGAGGGAGGGGGCGGAGGAGGAGGGGGCAGAGGAGGGCCCAGGAGCACACTGGTCAGGCTCCCTGCCGACGTGGACATGGGGTTGTCTTTTGGAGCCCCAAGACAGCCACTCTTCCCTCCCTGGAGCATTGGGGGGGGGGCTTTTGAAAATGACAGCTGACAGCAGGAGCATGTGCAGAAAAGCTATGTCACCAGCTGGCAATGGGGATTTGTTTGTCTCCTTTTAATAGCCAAATTTGCATTGTACCCTAAGTAATGTGCTTTTAACTCCTTGTTGTGCTTGTGTATGATAACCATTCACAAATGGACTTGCTTTTCTGGGATGACAGCACTTTAACCATTTTCAGGATCGGAGCACATAGGACGCAGTATGAAAAAGTCCAAAGAGACTGTAGGAATGGTAGTCTAAAATATTTGGGTGGCCAAAGGCTAAAGAACATCAAAATCTAAAGATGAGGCAACAACACATGTTTACAACATAAACTAATCAATAGTAACAGAAACATTTAGTTTGAACTACAGTTCATTCATTTTGACATGATAACAAGTCTGTTCTCCACGCTGGCCTCTGCTCTCTTTCTCTCTCTCTTTTCCTCTCTCTCTCTGCCTCCTTTCCATCTGGCCTGAGAGAATAGGACTTGACTGACTCCAGCCACAAAGCATACTCGTCCTGCTGAAAGAAAGGATTTTAGGGATTACTGATGGGAGGGGACGACATTTAGTCTTGCCAGTATAGTGTAGTGGTTTGAATGCTGGACTATGACTCTGGAGACCAGGGATTGAATCCCAGCTATGAACCCCCACTAGGTGACCTTGGGCAAATAATCTCTCATCCTCAGAGCATAGCAATCTGAAGAAAGTTGGGAAGAAAACTCCATGATAGGGTTGCCTTAGAGTTGCCATGAGTCAGAAATGACTTGAAGGCACACAACAACAACAACAACAACAACAACAACAACAGCAGCAGCAGCAAAATCATTGCTCAACAAGCAACATGCTAGTGATAAGCCAGTAATAAGTCAGTCTCCATGTTGGCTGGGGGATATTGGGAGCTCTCACTTTGAAAATATATTTCCCCCCAAAATACAAGCTATAGCAAAGCCTTTGACTTCATAGACCACAAAAGGTTATGGAATGCTCTCAAAGAAATGGGAGTCCCATAACACTTGATATTCATTATGAGGAATCTGTAATAAGGCAAGAGGCTACTGTTGGAACAGAACATGGAGAAACAGAATGGTTCCCAATTGGCAAAGGGGTCAGGCAAGTTTGTATTCTGTCACCTTACTTGTTCAACTTATATGCAGAACATATCATATGAAGAGCAGGTTTAGACTCTGAAAAAGGCAGAGTGAAGTTAGAAGGGAGCAATATCAACAATCTAAAATATGCAGATAACACCATACTACAAGCACAAAACATTGAAGATTTGGAACAATTATTAAGGAAAGTCACAGAAGAAAGTGTAAAGGCAGGCTTACTGCTGAATATAAAGAAAACAAAAATAATCACCACTACATAAATTCAGTCTCGATAATGAAGAAATTTAAATAGTCAAACATTCCTGTACCTAAGATCAAATATTGATCAGAACAGAGACTGCAGTCAAGAAATCAAAAGACTAGGAATGGGAAGGGCAGCTATGAAAGAACTAGACAAGATTCTAAAGAGAAAAGATATACAACCGAGCACTAAAGTTAAAATTGCCCAAGCCACTATATTAGCACCATGTAAAGCAGGAGAGCTGAACAGTAAAGAAAACAGATAAGAAGAAAATCAACTCATTTAAGATGTGTTGCTGGAGATGCGAATTTTAATTTTTCTATATAGTCACAGCTTTGGGAGAATAGAGGAGAAGCTGACCTGAAAATATTGTTGGAGGGGGCTCTTTAAATTTTCACTTTTCTTTTCCTTAAGGGGCTTGTGGGGACTTTACCTCAGAGGAAGTGAGTCAGAGACTTTCCTCTGGAAGGAGCAAGTAGCCAGGAGCTCTACATAACTATAAGCCCAGTGACTTGAACTCAGTGCCAGAGCTTGGGGACAAAGGCCAAGTTTAGCAGGGGAAGCCCACAGTCTTGTTCAGTGTCTCCTTAAATCTTCTCAGTATGGACACTGAAGGCCCTGCTGCAGTCACCTGCGACACTTGTGGGATGTTTGTCTTCTTGCTAGGTATATGGAGAACTTCACCTGCACTAAGTGCAAGTTGGTAGCCCTCTTAGAAGAGAAAGTTCAGCAGCTGGAGGCTCAGGTCACTACACTCCAGCATCATAGGGAGCAAGAGGTTTTCCTGACCAGAACGGACCAGATGGTGCTGGACAGGAAACACACAGAGAAAGTTGCTGGGGAGGAGGAGGTCACTTCACACACAACAGAAGGAGATAGTTGGAGGAAGGTCACACACAGAAGTAGGGAAACCAGGGAACATTCTGTAAGCTTACAGCTACAGAATTGATTTCAGTCTCTCTCTATTATCAAGGATGATGAGAAACAACAGCAGGGACAGACCTCAGGGAAAGAGCAGGGGACCCAGAGAGCTCCACCAAAGGGAACAGGTGCCGCTAAGCCTCGGAGGAGGCATGTGGTGGGCATCGGGGACTCTTTGCTTAGAGGCACTGAACCAGTGGTTTGTGGGCCTGACAAGATGTCTCGGGAGGTGTGCTGTCTCCCTGGGGCAAAGATCCGTGATGTGACGGAGAGGCTGACAAGACTTGTCAAGCCTACTGACCATTATCCCTTTCTTTTGGTTCATGTGGGAACCAACGATACTGCAAGGCACAACATACGATACTGCATATCATAAGGGATTATGGGGCTTTGGGTAGGAAGTTGAAAGAGATGGATGCACAGGTTGTCATCTCATCTCTTCTCCCAGTTGAAGGGCATGGTCCAGGATGGGAGAAGAAAATAGCGGATGTAAATAACTGGCTACGTAGAGTCTGGTGCCGCCAAGAACGGTTTGGATTCTCGGACCATGGGCTGCAGTTCCATGAGGAGGGACTTCTGGCAAGGGATGGGTTGCATCTCACACCAGTTGGCAAAAACATTTTTGCCAACAGTCTCAAGAATCTGATCAGGAGGGCTTTAAACTGAGTTATGTGGAGGAGGGAGACAGTATTCTGGTAGGCAAAAGGGCTGGAGAAAATAGTCAAACTGACACAGAGGGAACAAGGCCCCAAAAGTGGGAGGCAAAAGAACTTGCACAGGCAGCAAGTAAAGGGAACACATGGGCTTAGATGTCTCTACACTAATGCACAGAGCATGGGAAATAAGCAAGATGAACTTCAACTACTAGCACAACAAAGCAAATATGATATAATAGGCCTCACTGAAACCTGGTGGGATGAGTCTCATGATTGGAATGTAGAAATAGAGGGTATAACCTTTTTAAGAGAAATAGGCCAAACAGGAAAGGAGGAGGAATAGCCTTATATGTCAGGGACATTTACACCAGTGAAAAGATCCAGGACATCAATCCTGGAAGCCAGGTGGAGAGCATCTGGATAAAAATTAAAGGGCAGGGAAACAACAAGGATGTTATTGTGGGAGTCTACGACAGACCCCCAAATCAGACTGAGGAATTGGATGATGTCTTTCAAGAACAGATGACCACACATTCAGAAAGGAGAGATGTAGTAGTGATGGGCGACTTCAACTGTCCTGATATTTGCTGGATGGCAAACTCAGCCAAATCCTCATGTTCTAGCAAATTCCTCACTTGCCTTGGAGATAACTTCATTGTCCAAAAGGTGGAAGAGGCAAGGGGATCAGCTATTTTGGATCTGATCCTAACCAATAGTGATGACTTAGTTAATGGAGTGCAAGTGGTGGGATCCTTAGGTGGAAGTGACCATGTTCTCCGACAGTTTGTTATACAGTGGAAAGGAGAAGCCAGGCATAGTCAGACACGCATTCTAGACTTTAGGAAAGCCGATTTTAGTCAACTTAAAGAAATACTGAGTGTGATCCCATGGTCAACAATACTAAAAGAGAAGGGAGTTCAAGATGGATGGGAGTTTCTTAAAAGGGAGATACTGAAGGCACAATTTCAAACAGTTCCAGTGAGGAAGAAAAATGGGAGATGTCTCAAGAAACCAGGATGGATGACTAAGGAACTTTCAACTGAGCTAAGTTTTAAACGGAAAATGTATAAGAAATGGAAAAATGGGGAAATCACCAAAGAGGAATTCAAACAAATAGCTAGCAAGTGTAGAGATAAAGTCAGAAAAGCTAAAGCGCAGAATGAACTCAGGCTTGCTAGAGAGTTTAAGAACAACAAAAAGGGCTTTTTTTAGATATGTCCGCAGCAAAAGTAAGAAGAAGGAAATGGTAGGGCCACTGAGTGGAGAAGATGGCAAAATGCTAACAGGAGACAGATAAAAGGCAGAATTACTGAACACCTTCTTTGCCTCAGTCTTCTCAGAAAAGGCAAAGGGAGCGCAACCTGAGGATAATGGAGCTGAGGACAGATTAGGGGAATTTCAGTACAGAATAAGTAAATAGATAGTAGAGGAATACCTTGTTAATCTAAATGAATTTAAGTCTCCAAGACCAGATGAACTACATCCAAGGGTATTAAAAGAACTGGCAAATGTAATATCGGAGCCATTAGCAATAATCTTTGAGAACTCCTGGAAAACAGGAGAGATCCCAGCAGACTGGCGGAGGGCAAACGTTGTCCCCATCTTCAAAAAGGGGAAAAAAGAGGATCCCAACAATTATCGTCCAGTTAGTCTGACATCAATACCAGGAAAGATTCTGGAGCAGATCATTAAACAGAGAGTCTGTGAACATCTAGAAAGCAATGCCATAATCACAAAAAGTCAACATGGGTTTCAGAGAAACAAGTCATGCCAGACAAATCTGATATCTTTCTTTGATAAAATTACCAGCTTGGTAGATGAAGGGAATGCTGTGGATATAGTATATCTTGATTTCAGTAAGGCCTTTGACAAAGTTCCCCATGATATTCTTGCAAACAAGCTTGTAAAATGTGGGCTAGACAAGGCAACTGTTACATGGATTTGTAATTGGTTGACAGACCAAACGCAAAGGGTGCTCAACAATGGCACCTTTTCATCCTGGAGAGAAGTAACCAGTGGGGTCCCACAGGGCTCTGTCCTCGGGCCAGTTCTATTTGACATCTTTATCAATGACTTGGAGGACAAAATTGGGGGAATACTTATCAAATTTGCAGATGACACCAAATTAGGAGGAGTAGCTAATACTCCAGAGGACAGGATCAAGATTCAAAATGACCTGAACAGACTAGAAAACGGGGCCAAAGCTAACAAAATGAAATTCAACACGGAGAAATGTAAGGTACTGCACTTAGGGCGGAAAAATGAAAAGCACAGATATAGGATGGGTGACACCTGGCTGAATGAAACTACGTGTGAAAGAGATCTAGGAGTCCAAGTAGACCACAAGTTGAACATGAGTCAACAGTGTGATGTGGCAGCTAACAAGGCCAATGCGATTTTAGGCTGCATCAATAGAAGTATAGTGTCTAGATCCAGGGAAGTAATAGTGTCACTCTATTCTGCTCTGGTCAGGCCCCACCTGGAATACTGTGTCCAGTTCTGGGCACCACAATTAAAAAAGGACATTGAGAAACTGGAGCATATCCAAAGGAGAGTGAGTAAAATGGTGAAGGGTCTGGAAACCATGTCCTATGAGGAACGCCTTCGGGAGGTGGGGATGTTTAGGCTGGAGAAGAGAAGGTTAAGAGTTGATATGATAGCCCTGTTTAAATATTTGAAAGGATGTCATATTGAGGAGGGAGCAAGCTTGTTTTCTGTTGCTCCAGAGACTAGGACCCGGAGCAATGGATGCAAGCTGCAGGAAAAGAGATTCCACCTCAACATTAGGAGGAACGTCCTGACAGTAAGGGCTGTTCAACAGTGGAACACACTCCCTTGGAGTGTAGTGGAGTCTCTTTCCTTGGAGGTCTTCAAGCAGAGGCTGGATGGCCATCTGTTGGTGATGCTTTGATTGTGATTTCCTGCATGGCAGGGGGTTGGACTGGATGGCCCTTGTGGTCTCTCCCAACTCTATGATTCTATGATTCTATGAGTGCTGAGGATACTGTGGACAGACAAAAAACAAAAAACAAAAACAGATCAAGCTTGAATTCTTCCTGAAAGCCAAGATGACAAAACTGAGGGTGCTGAGAATAGTCTTGAAGATGTCTCATTCACGGGGTTGCCATGAGTTGGGCCAACTTGAGAGCAATTAACAACAACAAAAATTGATGATGGATTTAATTTTACTGGTTAATCCTAACCAAACCAGATACATAAAATTAATTCTAGAATGGTAAGTCATCATAGGTGGATCTTACTGATTTCAATGCATCTAGCATAGATGTTTATCACACTATGCTCTTAAAGAGGTACTATTCCAGTGTGACTCCTCTAGCAGCCTCCTGTTGCATGCTGGGATTGGCAGTTTTAAGGAGCTGAACTTCTCTGCCTGAGAATTCTAAATACCCCTCCTTAAAACTGCCAATCCCAGCATGCAACAGGAGGCAGCTAGAGGAGTCACACTGGAATAGTACCTCTTTAAGAGCTCGTCTGATAAACACCATAGTTAAGACTAGGAATAGGATTCAGGCTGTTTTGACCTGGTTTGTACATGGTTCCCATGGACTAGAAAGGGAAATATAGTTATATGGAAGTTTGCCAAATGGAACTAGTTGATTGGTAGTGTGCAAATGTCCAAAATAAAAAATACAAAGAAAGAAAGGACAGGAGGAAGGAAGGAAGGAAGGAAGGAAGGAAGGAAGAAACGAACTGAATCCTCACCAGTGTGTGTGTGTGTGTGTGTGTGTGTGTGTACAAATCCATGAAAAGGTCACAGTAACAAGAACAAAATGAACCTGAAACACAACAATATTTCCAAGCAGGTTTTAATTTTGTGACCTGAGAACTACATGTGCAGAGTAAATGTATGATCATAATACCCCATCATCACTAGGGGAACATTGTTCTGGATCTTCCTTAAAAAAAAAATCCATGAAATCTGCAGCTTTCCACCAGGTCTAGTAATACCTAATAATGAGACACCTCTCATCTTGATTTGGCCACATTTTATTCCTGACCTTCCTTTAAGTGTTGAGCAAGATTCTGAAATCAAGAGACAAAGCAAACCATTGCTTAAGGAAAGAATACTATGCAGCCCACCTATATTCTGTTTGAATACTGAGGGAACCCATAATGAAGAACTATTGGGGTTTGGGTTTTTTTTTGTATTGACGAATATTATAGCAATATCCCTGCTCACAGCATAACTATTCCCTGGCCATGAAATCAATATTCTTTCTGGACAACACAACCTAAGGAGAGATTCTGTCACACGATTGTTGCATGACATATTGCTTGAACTCATGTGCTCATGAATAGGAGACTAGCTAAAACATCATAGGGTGTACATGACTGCTTTTGACCTACATCTTCCCCTGTGTCTTACTAGTAATGTCTAGCGAAAGAATTATATGTTGTGACATCATTGAGTTCACAGTTCTTCCACCCCTTCAAGCAACAGGCAGTGAACAGGGGCAAAGATAGAAGTGCTAAGGCAATTGTGTGACATCAAGTGTTTGCTATATTAGATTATTAGATGTCCTTCCTGGGAAGATGCATGCGGGGGGCACAGATCTCTGTAGAAGCCACACAGCAGTCACTTCTTTGAAATAGGAGAGTAGATTTCACTAAATTTTGTGATTTCAGATAGTGACCATGTCCAGGATTGTGGTGTGTACATAGACACATGTGAGTGATGCAGTGTACAAATATGTGTGGATACTTGCCCACCACTTCATTTGTCTCAATGCCACCTGTTAGCACACCCTGCATACCCTGTGTTGTATTTTGGAGTCTCCATATTCCATATCTCATATCTGGAGACAGCATGTTCTTGAGCGATCAATAGGTCAGGATCCCAGGAGAAAAGGAGCATGTCCTGAGGCATGAGCACATACAGAAAATGGAACAATCAAATCTAGATGGGTGTGTCAAGTGCTCTTTCCTTCCCCCAAGTCATCTGCATTTCCTCTTGCACCTTGTGACAAAGCATCTCCTTGCACCCAAAGCAGTCAGGTCTATATCCCTTCCTACCCCTTGTTCTGCTCCCAGCCAGACCTCCCTGTCCATCCATTCTGGGGATATCCAGATTCAATCACTGTACTTGCCAAATTAAAATTAAAGCCATCAACCAGTCCAGAATCCCATTGTTGATTCCTGGGAAAGTACTTCCAGCCTTTGTTACCCTACAAGATGGCCCATCACTTGGTGCTATTTTTTAGGTACAAATATGGTACCAAAGCCTAATCTCTGCACATACAGCCAGCATCAGTGTTACCAATTTCCTGGGAATTCTCCAGAATCCAGGGAATTTAATTCATTTCTTTCCGGGGATTTTGACTCAATAATAACAATAAATATTGGGGAATTCCAGGGATTTTGGATTTTTGTAAAACATTCTGGGGAATATCTTTGAGGCTTGCTGGCAACACTGCACTCTGTATATGTTTTGTGCACCCTCAGACCTCACAGTCTGAGCTATTCCAGCTTTCTGTGGTCTACTCATCAGACAGGTAACTATCATTCCCCTGCAAATCCCTCAGACTCCGCTATTCTGTCTCCATGGCCTGTTACAGACAGCCAAAATAAAGCTGCTTCGAGTCACAGTGGAAGTATGGTGTTTCAATGATGCATGCGTCCTAAGAGTCCAGAAGCCACACCAAAGCCACGCTCCAGTCCTTAGGGCTGAAGTGTGGCTTTGGTGCGACTTCTGGACTCTTAGGACGCATGCATCATTGAAACACCATACCTCCACTGTGACTCGAAGCAGCTTTATTTTGGCTGTCTGTAACAGACCCATATTTCCCTTTCAGTTAGCTTTGCATATTGTGTCTATATAAATTGAAGTTGTGTCAGTATGCGATAAAACCCTCTTAATTCATCCCGACCCTGGAGTACTCCTCAGTTTTACTGGTATAAACAACTGTAAATGGTCCTATGCTTACCCAACCTCTTGCAAAGGCTAATTTCCCCAACAACTAAGATAATACTGACATACTTGATGGGGACCCCCCCCCCACATTTCCCCATCTTTCATTGGGTAACACACCCCAGAAAGACACAATGTGGACACCATTTATTATTCAAGCCACTGCCTACCTGCTTTTTTGTTCTGTAATGGTGTTATAGTTCTGAAATCATCTCCAGTAACTGCTCTCTAACTCAGAGCAATGGAGGAGCCAATGGTCATAGCTAGAAAGAGGATGGGAGTCAAAGGCATGCAGGATTGCCTGCTGTTTGGGTGGCCCTGCTACCCTCTCCAAGCTACATGATAGACATGTATCTCAGCTTGGAGCATTTACATTCAACAGCAGTTCTGGATCATTTTGAAGGGGTTATCCAAGGCAGTGGATCTATTTGGGGGGGATAGGGTTTGGATCCTTGGATAACTCCTTTAAAGCCTTGGTTAAAATCTGGAGTGTTTGCAGTGCTTCACTAACATGGAGTGCTCCACTACCTACTACTGCTCAACAGAGTTCATGCTTACCTGGTAATTAACAGTGAAATAATACATACAAAGCCAGAGTGGTGCAAAGAGAGAAGACAGTAAGAGAGGTACAAAGCTCAAATATAGAAAGTTATGCACCTGATATTTGGCTGTAGCACCTGCAGGCTTTGAAGACATCATAATTTGGCAGATGTTGCCTGCAGATGGGGAGAGAAAACCTGTGTGCTATTATCCTTTTGCATGTTGTGCCTACTAGTGCTACTCCTGGATGGAACAAAGAGTTTATCATAGACTTAAAAAAATAAGGGTGAGCTTTACAAATTAATGTATTTCTGAAAGAGCCATCAGAATTATGTAAGAAAAAACTGACAGAATCCTACACAATTTAAGGATGAATAAGCACCATGCTTATAGTGCTACACAGTGAGCCAGAGCCCAACCCCACCTATCCCCATTTACCAGAAAGCAGGCATTGCTATCAATAGGCATCTATTCCTCTGTCACTTGGGAAGTAGCTGGCTGCTGATCTCCATTACAGCCAACAGAAACAAGCCCCCTGTTGCAATTCCCCCTGGGAGAGAGATCATTTGTTTGAGGGGAGATAGGACCAGCAGCTATCTGCTTCCTGATCAACAGAGGAAGAGGCTCTAGCTGATCACAGTGGCTGCTGCCTGTAACTGGGGATTGGAGGACCTTTACAGTCCCTATGTGACCCCTAAATTAAGGGCTATGTTGTTGTTGTTGTTGTTGTTGATGATGATGATGTGTGCCTTCAAGTTGATCTTATGACTCATCCAAGATCACCCAGTGCGTTTTTATGTCTGATTGGGGACCCTTGAACCCTTGTCTCCAGAGTTGTAATCTAGAGTGCTCAAACCTCTACACCACACTGGCTCCCCAGGGGTTGTGTAGGGATCTGAACAGTCATGAGTGCATAACTCTAGATTACTCATTCATAATTGTTGTAGAGAATTCTGGCCATTACTGATGTTTGCACTGTCCAATCTGAATCAAAATGTTTCTTTTTTTCATCCATAGTTATTAGAAACGACAGAAAAGTATCATCACTAGACAAATTACAGGGGGCCTTTGGTATCCGCTAGGGTTTGGTTCCCCCATGGATATCAAAATCTGTGGAAGCTCAAGTCCCATTAAACACAATGGCACAGTAAAATAGTCTCCCTTATATAAAATGGCAAAATCAAGATTTGCTTTTGGGGATTTATAATTTTGTAAAATATATTCAAGCCATGGATGTTTGAATCCATAGATAAAGAATCTGTGGATACAGAGGGCTAACTATAATATCGTTGCTTCCAACCAACACCACTCCAATTCCTTATGAATTAACTTTTAAAACATTTAAATATTTAATAGAGATATTAGTTTCTACTTTTAGCTAAATAAATGGGGTTGGGATGGGATGAGAAGCTTCTATTACTTCTCAAGTTAATATTGTAAATTTCTTTTGTTGTGCCAGCATCCATACCTCTTAATGCTAACAGTCTCCATCACTGTCTTCTAGCTAGCAGTTGCATTCTTCTCAACGTTTTGGACACAAAGCTCATATGGTGTCCCCATGCCAACAACAGCCCATAAAAATGAATAAATGACTGAGGAGCATGCAAACTCACAATACTAATTGGGGCACCCTCATACCCTTGGCAGTGCCCCAAACAATCACCAGGCTGTATGTGAGGCAGTTCTATGTTGTCTTATGAAAGATACTCCCTTGTATGATTTGGGGGACATTCTCACTGGCTTAAACTCCGGGTTACAAATCAAATACAAGGTATAGCGTTCCTATTAGAAACCGAATTAACTCTAGAACAGTTCTAGATTAACCTGCAATCGTTCCTACTAAGATCCGAATCTTAACCCGGGTTTTTATTTAATCCGTGTTAAGGGCTTATATACCGGGTTTAAAAAACAGAAGGGTCGAACCTACAATTTTCCCTTGATTCGGGACAGGAATCAGAGTATTTAAATAGGAACAATCAGCCTCTGAAATCGGGTTAACTGGATGGGAGGAGCAGAGCGCGATGGGCTGGCTCAGGGGAGTCGCCCTTTCTGTCCCCATCCGTCATCGCCGTCGCCATCTTTGCTTCCCTCACCCCTTTGTCCGCGGCGGTCTTTCGATAAGAGATAAGGATTATTAATTTTTTAATTTTTTAATGGTTTACAGATGCTTAATCTCTTCAGCACTTTAAGTGCCTGAAGTCCCAGCCGCTCAAGCACCTGCATCTGTCAAAGGACTCTTAAAGGCTTCCCCCGGTGGATTGCAACCTCCCCTCTGTGTGAGGAGAGCCATTGAACACCATTTGTAACGGAGGAGAGGGTGGATGCACAGCAATCTGGGGGGAAATAGAGCCTTTCCTTCTCTCTTTCCCAAACGGAATCTGGGGAGACATAGGAAACCCTGGATGTGTGTGTGTGTGTGTGTGTGTGTGTGTGTGTGTGTGTGTATACGGGGGTGTTCTCACTGGCTTATACAGTGGACCCTTGTTATACGCTGGAGTTTGGTTCCAAGATCCCCCGTGTATAACAAAATCCATGTATGCTCAAGTCCCATTAAATATAATGACACAGCAAAATGGTATCCCTAATAAAAAATGGAACATCAAGGTAAATTTATACTTTTTTGGAACATTTTCAAACCGTGTATGCTCGAATCCGTGTATAAAAAATCCGTGTATAAGAAGGACCGACTGTACTCTGTGTTACAAATCAAATCCAAGGTATAGTGTTCCTATTAGAAACCGAATTAACTCTAGAACAGTTCCAGAGTAACCCGCAATCGTTCCCACTAAAATCCGAATCATAAAGTGGATTTTTATTTAATCCGTGTTAATGGCGTATAATCCGTGTTAAATAATAGAAGGGTCGAACCTACAATTTTTCCTTGATTCGGGATAGGATTCGGAGTATTTAAATAGGAACGTTTCGGCCTTTGAATCGGGTCAACTGGATGGGAGGAGCGGAGCACGATGGGCTGGCCTGGGGGTGTCACCCTCTTCGGTCTCTTTCTGCATCGCCAGCACCATTTTCTTCCATTCGCATAATAGCCTTTCCTCCAGTGGATTGCAACCTCCCCTCTGCTCCTCTTTCATAGACCGATGTGTGAGGAGAGCCATTGAACACCATTTTTAACTATTCTTTTTTTCTTTTTCACCTCTGCCTGAGCAGCAGATGGGCTTTGGAGGAACTATGGGATGGGTTTTGCAGGACATATCCCCACTTCAAGGCTCTCCTGACAGCCCTGGGAGCAATTTTCCCCAAAGATTCTCTCTCCATGGGGCAGCCAAAGTGAATTTGGGGCTACCGAGGCTCTTTCCAGAGGAACTATGGGATGGGTTTTGCAGGACATATTCCCCCTTCATGGCTCTCCAGACAGCCCTGGGAGCAATCTTCCCCAAAGATTCTCTCCCCATGGGGCAGCCAAAGCGAATTTGGGGCTACTGAGGCTCTTTCCAGAGGAACTATGGGATGGTTGTGTTTGTTGTGTTTGTGAGACATTTATCCTCCTCTGCCAGAGAGTGCTGGTGCCATAATAAACTACCATTCCCAGGATTCCTTAGCACTGAGTTATGGCAGTTAATATGAGGAGATACAGAAGAGGACGAATAAGCGCCTCCTGATTGGCTCTTTTAAAAAACACAAACGCGAAATTTATAACGAATTAAAAACAGTCAGGTAGTGGGAACGCAGGTACAGGCTACATCGGTGTATGTTACTCCGAATTAATGTGACGTCATGATGACGTCGCTTTGATTGACAGCCGAAACAAGTGAATGTGAATGAAAAAGTAACAAAACCAGTTTAAATATACACCGATTCATCCTTGAATGGGGACGAAACAGGGTCAATTACAGCGAATTAAAATAAAACATTAAGTAAATGGGAACGATACAAATAAAGGGAATTGAAAAGCGGGATAACGCTGTATTTTGAATCGCTTTAAAATGAACCACTGTATTTAAATTCATATTAAATCACAAGTGAGAACACCCCCTCTGTGTGTGTATGTGTATGTATTCCACTTCAACCCACTGCCTTCTCCTCCTTGATCCAATTTTCCAACCCTGGGCTTTGGATGCAGAGTCTCTAGCCACTTAAACCCACTGCCTTCTCCTCCTTGATCCGATTTTCCAAACACACACACACAAAGAGAGAGAGAGAGAGAGAAAGGAGGAGGCTGGGTCCATAAGCCAGCCTGATTCCATGCCCTCCTTTCCCAAGGCATGTCCTCCATTGCTCCCCACTGTCCAGGAGGACTTCCAAAATGCCCTCTCTCTCCCTTTGCACAGTCCAAAACCACACATTCATTCACACAGAGTCCATAAGCCAGGCTGCAACAAAGAAGAGGAGAGAGGCTGGGCCAGGGAGGTGTGTATGTATCCCTTTAAGACGTCTCTCCCAAGAGAGAGGCAGCTTGTGTGTGTGTGTTTGCACGCATGTATATATACACATATGAATGTATATTTGTGTGTATGTGTGTGTGTATATGTGTATGTGTGTATGTATATACAATGGACCCTTGTTATACGCTGGGGTTTGGTTCCAAGGTCCCCTGTGTATAACAAAATCTGTGTATGCTGAAGTCCCATTAAATATAATGACATAGCAAAATGGTGTCCCTAATAAAAAATGGAACATCAAGGTAAATTTATACTTTTTTGGAACATTTTCAAACCGTGTATGCTTGAATCCATGTATAAAAAATCCGTGTATAAGAAGGGCCGACTCTGTGTGTGTGTGTGTGTGTGTGTGTGTGTGTGTATTACAGTGAATTATAAAGTAACAACTTTTTTAATTTATGAAAAAAACCTCATCTGTAGTTTAAAACCCACTACAGTTTGAGACCACTTAACCTGCCCTGGCTCAGTACTAAGGAATTATGGGAACTGTTGTGTTTGTGAGACATTTATCCTGCTCTGCCAGAGAGTGCTGGTGCCATAATAAACTACCATTCCCATTATTCCCTAGCCCTGAGTTATGGCAGTTAATATGGGGAGACACAGAAGAGGACGAATAAGGCTCCTTCTTGTTTGCAGAGACGCAACAGAAGAGCCTCGGATACAGCCAAGCAGAAGTGCTTTGGGAGGCAGTTTTCTCTCTCCCTCTCTTACTTTTGTTATTTGTGGGGAAGGATGGTTGAGGGAGAGAGAAAACTGCCTGCCTCCCCAAAGCACTTCTGCTTGGCTGCCTTGGAAGAAAGACCCCAGAGAGGCTGGGGGAAGTTCCTCCAGAGAAGCAGTCATCCTTCTGGCTTGGAGACTTGGGGAGAGATTTTTTTGGAGGGGCAGCAGCCAATGAAAAATCGTCTGCATCCGAGTCTCTTCTGTGGTGTCTCTGCAGACAAGAATATCGGTAGTGGGAACGCATTACGAGGATACAATCGGTGCATGTTACTCCGAATTATTGTGATGTCATGATGACGTCGCTTTGATTGACAGCCGAAACAAGTGAATGTGAACGAAAAAGTAACAGAACCGGTTTAAATATACACCGATTCATCCATGAATGGGAACAAAACCAGGACAATTACAGCGAATCAAAATAAAATGTTAAGTAAATGGGAAAGATGAAGATAAAGCGATTTGAAAAGTGGGATAAAACTCGCTGTATTTTAAGTCGCTTTATAATGAACCGCTGTATTTAAAATCGTCGTAAATCGTAAGTGAGAATGCCCCCTTGGAGTGCATACCTCTGGTTCCTTATACATGAATCAGACAAAGGCTAAAACTGCAGTACAGAACTGATTCAGTTTGACACCACTTGGTCATGGCACCATCCCATGGAATCCTGGGATTTGTAGTTTGTTTTGGCATCAGAGCTCTCTGAGAGAGAAGGCTAAATATAACACAAAACTGCAAATCCCAGAATTCCATAGCACTGAGGCAAGGCAGTTAAAGCAGGGTCAAACTGCATTTATTCTGCAGTGCAGGTTCAACAAGCAGATTTTTATCAGCAGGTGGGCAATGCTTGACAAGGGCTTTTCTCACCAACATGTCACTTCCAGCTTGGTTGCAGCATAGTCTCTGCCTTTTCCAGAGCTGAGGAAACAACCACATACAGCGCCACTGAAGAAGTGTGTCCTGTGGTGACCTGTCTGCCTTACAACAGCTGAGTCTGACAAATGCAAGGGTACCTGTTGGGCCATTAATGGCCTTCTGGGACAATAGTGCTTTCGTCCTTCTGGCAGTGTTTCTAATGTGGCCCAAGAGACATGAACAGCTGACCCATTCATCTACTAGGCCCTGACAGTAGACAAAGATGTTGGCAGCAGCTGGATCACCACAGGGGAGGAGATGGGGAGCTACTCTAATGACAGTGTGTCTCTTAGAAAGTAACAGAGCATGAAACCAATTTCACACTTTATTAGCCAATTCAGGTGCCAATTGCTCAAATCCTGAAACAATAATATCTTCTCTCCATCCCACATTTTTTTTCATCAATCTGAACAGTCTTTTAAAGGGCGATCATTTAGTCTTTCTTAGCAGTATTTCTGAGCAAATTCTCTCTATTCGTCACACAAGCCCTGAAGGGTGGACCCACCACAAAGACCATTCTCAGGAGCCAGCATCCTATCTTGACTTTGACATCCCACCCAAGGCAGGAGGAAGGATTTGTTATAGGTCTACTGTCTTCTCCCAAGCAGTACATTAGGAGAGGAAAGCAATGCTCATTGTCCCAGTGTAGCTTTTAAAGACTTTATGGCAGTGGAAGTGCTGCAGGTGTCAGAAGATGAACAGAATTCTTCTTCAGCTTTTGGGAAGAGTTGCCTTCCAAGAATGAGAATGATTTCCATTGAAAAGTGGATGCCCAATGTTTTGTTTGCTAGAACTATTCTCACTAAGGCCTCCATCATAAAATTTGGAGCTGGTGGACATCAATTTTGTCCTGTCCTCATGAGATTGCTAGAAATGCTCTAGACAAGCAGTTCCCAACCTGTGCTCTGTGGAGCTCTTAGGGCTCCACGTGCACTTCCCAGGTGCTCCATGCCCGCTCCAGGGAAATGAAAGAAATAAAAATTGAATGAAATTAAAGAATAAGAAACAAAAAGTAGAATCAAAATAAGAAAACAAAAAATTACATTCTGAATGGAAATTTGCCAAGCTGAATTTCCTGCCTCCTCTAGCAGACGGCGCTTGATAATTCTGCTGCAACTAGAGGGGCCATGCAAACCTGGAATGTCATAGTGATTTGTTGGAACTGCACATTCATCAATTATTTCTTGATGACTTAAACAAGCTGGTAGTTAAAAAATTTAAAATTTGTAATAATATTATAATTTTCTGGTTATAGTTAAGTTTTAAGTTAATATTTGTATTAATATTAAATATAATTTTTAATATCTTTTAATAACATATAGTTAAAATTTTAAATTAAGAGCTCATTGTTAAATGAAAAATGCCTCATTTTTAAATGAAGACTCATTTTTAACATTAAATAAAAACCCCTGTATTTGCTTTATTTTGTATTCTGGGTTATGAAAGATAAAGTTGGTTATTCTCATATTCCTGTTTGGTTTTTTTTTTAGGCATGGATTGTTGGCTTAAAACAAGTACTTTGAAGAACAAAGATGTTAAATTTGAAAAGGAGGACAAACCATCAGTTGACTCTATTACTTTGCCAGATGAGCCAGTGATAAAAAAAATATGATAACCAAGCAATGCATTCCAGCATTTGTTTGTCAGAAGAGCTTTCTGCAAAAGAAACCATTTCTCAATCATCTGCGCCACCTCAATCATTCTTTCAAAATGTGACAGAAGTGGGGCTGTGGGGCAAAAACCTGCCAATAAAAAAAATGAAAATACAAAGAAAGTTACTTGAATATGGGATTCACAGGAACAAATTATGGTTGGCCTCTCTGTGTGATTTGCAGAAATATGTTAACCAGTAGTTCCATATATCTTGCTAAACTGTGGTGTCATTTTGAGGGAAACCATCCAGAACTGATAGATAAACCGTCTGAATTTTTCAAGAGGAAGTGCAACGAAATTTTGGCTTCACAGACAACTATGACAAAACTTGCTAAAATCAATAATGAAAAGGTACTAGAAGCTTCCTATGTAATAAGTTACCATGTTGCTCAAGCTGGTAAACTCCATAACATTGCAGAGACTCATATTAAACCTTGTACAATCGATATTGTCAAGTGTTTGCTTGATGAACAAGCTGTTAAGTCAGTCTTCAACATTCCTTTGTAAAATAACACAATTGCTAGACAAATCAGTGATATGGCTGATAATGTGAAAGACACACTTATGAGTCACATCAGGTGTATCAAATTCGCACTACAAATAGATGAATCAACTGATGTCTCAGGGTTGGTAGTTTTAATGGTATTCGTTCATTATGTTTACTTACAAAGCTATCAGGAGGATCTTCTTCTTTGCAGACCACTACCAACCAACACATCAGGAGGTAAAATATTTAATCTTTTGAATGAATTCTTCTCATCAAATGAAATACCGCAATGATGGGTCACAATGCTGGAGCCATTGCCAAAATTAAAGATAAGCCAAAGAACTTTAGCAGCAGCTATTGCATCTTCATAGACACATGCTAGCCTCGAGAAAAATGCCATCTGAGTTTACAACAGTGTTGAATGGTGTCATAAAAACAATAAATTATATAAAATCACGAACTCTTAAAAACAGGCTCTTCAAACTAATGTGCGAAGATATGGGAAGCCACCGTCAGTCCCTCCTGCTGCATACTCAAGTAAGGTGGCTGTCTTGAGGAAAAGGGTTGACACATTTGATGGAAGTGTGTGCAGAGGTAGCAGCATTTTTGATGGACTGTAGCACTCCATTAGCAACGGCTGTAAATGAAGAAGACTGGGTATGCAAACTGGCATATTTGACCAACTTTTTTTAGCAAAATGAACAACATGAATCTATTATTGCAAGGTAAAACTACCACACTATGCAAACGCCAAAGTGTCTCCTTTTAAGAGTTGGAGTGCATAGAAAAAGAACATATTGATTGTTTCCCTCTTATAAACAGCTTCTTGAATGAAAATAACATCAAGCTTCAAGAAGAAATACAGAAAAATATTCAGGTGCATCTTGAAGCTTTGAAAGACTCATTTGAACATTATTTTTGGACAGCTCAAGAAAAGGTGCTTGATGACTTTAAATGGGTATATAATGTGCTCAGCATGAACAAGAAACCACCCAGCTTAAACTCAACTGAATATGCGGTCCCCATAGATTTGACATCTCACAGCAAACTAAAAATCGTGTTTCTAAACCAAAGTCTACTGGAGCTTTGGCTCCATTTATAAGATGAATTCAAAATCTTGTTTGAGAAAGCAGAATTAGTATTTCTGCCTTTCTCAACATATCTCTGTAAAGCAGGATTCTCTGCTTATACAGCTACCAAAACAAATACAGAAGCCACTTAAATGCAGAACCAGACACTCACCTGCAATTATCATCAATTGAAACTAAAATAAGAAAACTATGCAAAAAATATGCAACCACAGGTGTCTCATTAAATGTTTACACGTTATTTTGTATTATGTCTTAATGTAGGTCTACTGTTGCACTACAGTGCACTCTGGTTGCACTGTAGTTAGTAAAATTAAATAAGAATTGTCTTCTATAATGAATAATAAAAATTTTGAATAACACGTACACCTAATGAATTAATATGTATATTACTGTATTTGAATTGAATTGGATGTAATTATCAACTTGGAGTAACTGAGTTTATTGTATGGAAGACCTTATTGTTGCTCTGATGAATAATGTAAAATCTAATGTAATGCAAATGGTTTGATTTATTGAACTTGGGAAGAACTTTTATATATGGCCATGTTTTGGCAATAGCATGTGTATTGGTGGTAGTTGAGAATAAATTATTAAGGTAAATGTCAACGTTTTAAAAATATAGACATAGGAGCTCTTAGGGGCTCTGCATTATAAATTGATTCTAAAAAATACCCAGCGAGTCAAAAAGGTTGGGAACCCCTGCTCTAGACATATTAACAGACCACAACAGTGTTCTTGTTGGTACTACAGCTACCACCAATTTGAAGACATTGTGTTTGTGTGTGTGTACTTCCAAGTAGCCTGATGATTTGCAGTGACCCTATGAATTTCATAGGGATTTCTTAAGCTGCCACCCCAACCCGCCATATGCATTACATTTGATTATCTCAATGTTTTGAAAGGCAATTTTGTGATTTGGGTTAGGGAACAGTCAAGATCAGCCCAAGACATTTTGCTACCTAAAAGGAAAGGACAAGATGGCATCTCTGTCACAGTCTATGCACAGGAGCTGAGCAGATCAGCTGTCAAATATTATTTCAAGACTGATAAAAGGATAATGTAAGTTCCATTGCATTTAAGGGAATTTGAGGGACACAACCCAGGCAGCATGGTACAATATTGTCTTGCAACATCTTGCTGCCTATCAACACTTCCCTTCCTGTCTCTGCCACCTAAGATGGCTGCCTCACTCTGCCTAGTGGCAGGGGAAGACTATAAGAAGAGCTCTAACTTCTGGTTAGGTAAGGATCCTTCTCTTTGGATCTCCCCTCCCCCCTTCCCCCCCCACACACAGCAAAACTCTGGACCTTGGGAACTATTGCCAATAGGTTGGTTGAATGTGTTTATGATGAAAATATTTATTGTGTTTATAAGAATCAAAATACAGAGAGAGAAACTCAAGCTAGTGATATGAACTGGACCATCTGTGGATTCCACGTCCCATATTATCTAATGGGGGTGTATACCCATGTGTGCATTAACACAGGCGTATGTGCTTCTCCATCCACTGTATAATGTGTGCTGAAGCTTCTCCATTTTCCCATCAATGGGGGGGGTGTCCTGGAATGAACCACCTGTGGATGGAAAGTGCCCACTGCACATATAACTGCATTGTTCTGTATTGGACAGAATACTGTTACAAATGTAGAATAGAGAATAAAACAGAATGTAGAATAGAGTCTATCCTTTTGCTGACATTCCAATAACATCAAAAATCCACCAATCCACCCATACCTATTGGGCCAACCAAAATGCACAATATACATGTTGCAAGCTTTCAAAGTCTCACTGGCTTCTTCATCAGGCATGGTGTTAAAAACCATACAGGAGGGGGGGGGGGAAATGAAGATGTTAGTCATGAGCCTGCATTTTGCTATTTATGTTCTTAGTTCAGATGGTTAATGGAATGGTATCTCTTGCAGGCCGGCACCTCTTTCTTCTGTCCACGTGGATACTGGAAGATTCTCAATGTCAAAGAAATTTAGCATGCATTTGCAACACAAAAAGATACTTCCTTTGCAACCCAGTATGTCTCCATCCTTTGTGAGGCCACAGGCCCTGAAAGGTATCCTTTTGTATGAAAATACCCATCCATTTTGTTGTTGTTATTAATTTTCGTATTGTATGGGTCACAATTGCATGTAGAATTTTTAAAAGAGTTGTGGGATTCTTTGATCTGCTTAACTCTGGCTTTTCTCTTCTATTCTTATCCCTCTCACTTGTCATGTATTGGGAAAAACAACCCCTGCTCATATTTACTTTGAAGTACATCTTTTTTCCTTTTTTTTAATGAGCCCTGGTGGTGCAGCAGTTAAATGGCAGTACTGCAGCCAAAACACTGAGAGTTCAGTCCTGCAGGGCTCCAGGTCAATTCAGCCTTCCATCCTTTAATAGGTAATAATAATAATAATAATTTATTTATTTCCTGCCCAATCATAGGGAATCCGGGCGGGTTACAGCAATAAAAAAATACAATTAAAAGTGCAAACAAGGTTGGTAAAATGAATATCCAGCTTGTTGGGGGCAACTGGCTAACACATTTTAAACCACTTAGAGAGTGCTTAGCGCTATAAAGTGGTATAGAAATGTAGGTAATATTGCTGTTGCTAGTATTTATACTGAATGGGGATATTGTTTAGGCAAAGTGATGCCTTGGTGGGTAGGGTCAGTCGCTCACAGTATCTCATCAACTACTTCTCCAACCACTAAAAATGGTTGTATCTTTCACACTTCACTGTTTTCCATGGCCTCAAAAGATAATACAATAGCATCAAAAATCCACAAAACAGCAATACCTTTATTGGACTAACCAAAGTGCACAAAATTTTGCATAATTGTCACTTGCTATTTGATGTTCTTTTGTTGCCTGTTTTATTGAATCATTTCCTGTATTGCTATGTATTTTATATGTATTATCCTCCTAGAGAGGCCCCTTCCCCACCACCACTCCCTTCTCCTTCTGTGTCGTGTCTTTTTAGATTGTAAGCCTGAGGGCAGGGAACCGTCCAATTAAAAAGATTGTATGTACAGCACTGTGTAAATTTACAGCGCTTTATAAATAAAGGTTAATAATAATAATAATAATAATAATAATAATAATAATAATAATAATCCTATGCTTAGATGTGCATAGGACTGCAGTATGAGGGTTCTTATGGAAGTTATCCTTCCTTCCTGTCAGAAAAGAGGAACAAGGTCAGGTGTGCTTCCCCTTGTGAATTTTCACCATGCAGGTCTGCTTCCTTGGATTTACTTGAGATTTTTCACTAGGGCTGGAACAAGCCCAGCAGGAAACATGAGCAAGGCAGGTGACCACTGTCTCAGCTCTTTGTCTTCCCCAGATGATTCTGCAAGCTGAATCTTCTTCAAACTTAGCCACTGTGCAAATAGGAGCAAACAAATCAATGAAATGAAGAGAAGCCAGTTTGCTCAGCATGATGATATTTAATTTTTGTAGTCACATCTGTTTACATATGCTAACAGAAGAATCTGTGTTCCCTGTGGCTCCTGAAAGAGGACCACAGCCTTACAGCGAACATTCAGAAAAAGAGACAGTGTACAGTGGAAATCTGAGAAGGGAGAATCTAAATGTCTCTAAATTTTGTCTGTGCTCCCAGCTCTCCACTCCTTCTGCTTCCTGGGAGAGTTTGGGTTGTAGCTGTGTGCCTTCAAGTTGTTTCTGACTTATGGTAACCCTAAAGCAAATTTATCATGGGAGTTTCTTGACAAGATTTGTTCAGAGGAGGTTTGCCATTGCCTTCCCCTGAGGCTGAGAGCATGTGATTTGCCCATGGTCAGCCAGTGGGTTTCATGGCAGAGCAGGGAATCGGACCCTGGTCTCCAGAGTCACTGTCCAACATTCAAACCAACATGGCATCCTAGCTTCAGGGGTTTAGGTACTCACCACCATCTATTCTACTTTTTGACAGTTCTGCTAGCTGTCTCTAGCTTCTCATTCATTGAAAACTTCCAGGCATCTCAAACAGACCTGTATGCTCCCTTTCCTTTTGTTACTCCTGGGTTTCTTTCAGTGAGCTTATTCCAGTGTCATCACTGGCTTTCCCTTAGTTTCTTCAGTATAGGCTGCTTTTACCAAAAGCTAATTCTGCACTTTTAACTCTGAGTGTAATTTGGAAAATGGTCTTAGTTCTGTCCGTGATTATACATCCAGTACTACTTTAATGTCCCCCATTGTGTTTTCTATTCACAAACCAGTGTAGATGGTCCCCCAGCAGGGACCAATTAATTGTATCCACACAGAGAGAAATTCATAGCTAGCACATCTCTTTGTCTATAATTGCATGACCCTGGAGGAAAATCCTCCTGGGTGTGTTTGTGATAGCTTTCTAACGTCAAAGCAGTTGGAGATGGGGAAGAGAAATTGTTTCAGCCAGAAACCAAAGCATGTGAACAGCCAAGAATGAGGATGCAGGAGAGGTGTGGAGTCCACAGCATAATGCCTGGTCTTAGCAAAGAGAACCTAGAACCTTTCAGATGTTGGATTACAATTCCCATCAGCCCTAAACAGCATGGCTACAATCATTATGAGATGGCAGGAGTTTTATTCCAGCCCATCTGTTGGGCATCAGCCTCTGGTTGGACCAGGGAGCAGCTGCCTTTGCATATCCTTGGCATGAAATAAATATAGCCATAATTAAAATTCTACGTTAAAGGATACTTAAGAATTCATCTGTTAGAATCCCTAAGGGATCCAGTGATAAATAGGTTACTGCAGATAAAGTGACTGGAAGAAGGTGGGAATTATTCTTTTGAAGGGGGTAGAAAAACATCTTCAAGCAAATGTATCAGCCTAATATACCAATTTTGAACAATGTGCCATGGAACTCAGACAGTTCATCAGGATAAATTACAGTAGATTGCATTCTGCCTCAGGGCCACAGTGTCCAACGCAGAATGTTGATTGTTGATTTCACTGGGCTTAAGCACACTTAAGTGTGTCTTAAATTACAACCGTAGCATTTCATTTTAGAATATAAGAGATACTGTTAATTGGGGATGAGGGCATTTTTGTTATCACTTGAGGATTTTTGTACCTCATTGTGCCATAAGAAAATTACTCTCCCTGTACATATGTTTTACATGCACAAAAAGATTCCAACACAAGATCTCCTCTCCACTGCATTATCCCCAATCCAGTAATTTACTACAGTATTCCCAGTGTTAGATCATAGCTCTATCCCTGTCTCTCATTATCTCTCAGTACTGCCTTCACTGTTCCTGTCCCTCCCTATCTGTTGTTTTTGTTTGCTTTCAATTTGACTTTAACTTATGGTGACCATATGAATGAGAGATTTCCAAGAGCCTGCTCAGGTCATGCAGATTCAAGGCTTTGGCTTCCTTGCTGGAGTAATAATAATAATAATAATAATAATAATAATAATAATAATAATAATAATATTTATTTGTATACCGCCCTATGGCAAACCAATCCGGGCGGTTAACAACAGTAAAATATAAAATATGACAATTAAAAACACTTTATCCCTCCCCCTTAAGACAGTATTAAACAGTATAACATATTAAAAACACAATATCAAGCATAAAAACAGCAATTAAAACTAAAAACCCTGATATCCCTCTGTTGATCCTCACCATCACTAAGATGGGGCCACGGGAGGAATCAGGGAATCAGGGAACCTGGGCCGGGATGGTTAATCTGGAAAGGCCTGCCGGAAGAGATCCGTCTTGACAGCTTTTTTAAAGCTGTCTAATGATGTCAACTGACGGATCTCATCCGGCAGGTCGTTCCAGAGTTTGGGGGCGACAGCAGAGAACGCCCTCTGGGAGGTCGCTGCAAGCCTAGATTTTAGAGGCTGCAGTAAGTTCTTCCCAGAGGACCGGAGAGCGCGGGGAGGATTATACGGGAGGAGGCAGTCCCTGAGATACCTTGGACCCAAGCCATTTAGGGCTTTAAAGGTGATAACCAACACCTTGTACTGAGCCCGGAAGCTGATAGGCAGCCAGTCCTCTCGGGCAGGTCTCAGAGGGTGCTACTCTGGGACTGTAGCTCCAGTAAGAGGTACCTCACTTGTGGGGTTCCTCAGGGGGCTATTTTGTCCCCGATGTTATTTAACATCTATATGAAGCCGCTGGGTGAGATAATACGGAGTTATGGTGCTGGGTGTTATCAGTACGCTGATGACACCCAAATCTATTTCTCCGTATCTCGTTCGTCGGCCTCGAATTCCGATGGCATCTCTTCTCTCAATGAATGTCTTCAGGCTGGATGAGGAAAAACAGATTGAAACTGAATCCAGACAAGACGGAGGTGCTCATGGTAGCGGCCCCGAAACCAAGAATTGGGTTGCAACCTCCAGTCCTGGATGGGGTCACACTCTCCTCCAGCGACTGTGTTCGCAGTCTGGGGGTGCTCCTTGACTCATCGCTCCTGATGACAAATCAGGTAAATGCGACGGTCAGGA
Source organism: Sceloporus undulatus (assembly GCF_019175285.1). Taxonomy (NCBI): domain Eukaryota; kingdom Metazoa; phylum Chordata; class Lepidosauria; order Squamata; family Phrynosomatidae; genus Sceloporus; species Sceloporus undulatus. Next base: position 112,812,465 of record NC_056523.1, on the reverse strand, counting down.
GTGTCTGTTATCAGCTTCGGCTGATACGCCAGCTGCGCCCTTTTCTGGAAGTAAGGGATCTCGAGACGGTTGTGCACGCGCTGGTAACCTCACGCCTTGACTTCTGTAATGCCAATCAATCAATCTTCCTCTTTTCCTGTAGCCTTCCACTTTTCCCAGCCTGATCATCGTTTCCAGTGAGTCATGTTATCTCATATTATGTCTAAAGTATGATAATTTCAGTTCAATCATTTTGACTTCTAAGGGAAATTTAGACTTGATTTGCTCAATGACTCATTTATGGCAGTCCGTGATATTTGTAGAACTCTCCTCTGGCACCACATTTCAAATGAGTTGATTCACTTCATGTCAGCTTTCTTTACTGTCCAGTTTTCACAGTCATACATAGAAATTGGAAATACTATGGCATAGATCAGTGATGGCGAACGTTTTAGAGTGAGTGCCCAAACCGCAACCCAAAACCCACTTATTTATTGCAAAATGCCACATCCCTCTGGCTTTCCAGTAACAAACTCTGGTAAACTATGTGATGGGGTGATGACATGTGTGCCAACAGAGAGGGCTCTGAATGCTACCTCTGGCACTAGTGCCATAGGTTTGCCACCACTGGCATAGATGATCTTGACATTGATATCTCCTTATCCTTGAAGATCCTAAGTTATTCTGCCATAGCTGCCCTTCCAAATCTTAACCCTCTTTATTTTAGGGCTCATTCCCACTTACATTTAAACTGGTTTGCAATTCACCTTTGCTCTGTGTTGGTAAATTGATTCCAAAAGGTCCGTCATTCCCACCATTAAAGCGGATCTTTTCATTATCACTTTGCAATTGCTTCTTTTTTGGCATGATTGTCCCACTAGTTTCCGCCACTTCAAAATAACAACACAACAACAACAACAATAACAACAATTATAACAAAAGCTTTATTTATATCCCGCTTCTCTGTTACAAAAACAATCGAAGCAGCTTACAATTAAAATACCGTACAATACACTGTATATAATATCCCAACCTTCCCTCCCCCTCTTATGCATGTCAATCTTCTGTGTGTCATCAACAATGTAAACAGCAGCCCAGGCAGACCGGCTTAGGAACTATATATTTAAATAAGTTAATAGAAAATTCTATTCCTTGATTTTGCAACTGCTTGCCTCACTGATTACAAGGAGTTGCAAAATCAGTGAACTGAATCTTCTATCAATTTTATTTGCTTTTTAAAAAAATAATAATCATGCGCCCATAGGTCACACCAAAAGCAAAAAGGCAGAGCTGCAGGGTGAGGGGAATGGTGGATCTACCAAAAACTGAGGGTGGATGGTAAACACCCCTCTGCCATTAGTCCCTCCCCTCCAGAATGATGCAATTGTTGAACACGCTTCAGAATCAATTCTTTTCAAAGGAACTGCCAAAGAACTAGGGTTTTTTTGTGTGTTTTTGCCTCGCTTCATCGCAATTGAAACCGATCACAGTAGTATCGGAACCAGTTTCACATGGGAACAATGGTCATATAACCCGATCAGCAATTCTCTTTAAATCATAGTGGGAATGCAGCCTTAATTGGACTTGTTCCTTGGGGTGTTCATAGTATAATGCATGTGATATTGCTCATTAAGCTTGTGAGTGAATGAGTTATTAGTTGTACCTTTGCTCCAGTAAACGCAAGATGCCTTTGTCCTCAAAAGAAATCAACTAGATGAAGCTCAGAGTTTGGCTGACCCAAAGTCACCCAGTGAGTTTCATGAATCAGAGGATGTTTGAACCTAGATCTCCTTAGTCCTATTCCAACACTCTCACTTCTACACCACACTGGTTCTCCAGCAAAAATCCCTGTACAGCAGGTTTCACAAAGACAAGAGGGAAGCAACCTCCCTCCTTCTAGATGTTGTTGGTCTCCTACTCCCATCAGCCCCTGCCAACATGTTGTGACTAGTGAACAAAGATTATAGGAGTTGGAGTCTAGCAACTTCCAGCACTAGGAGGTAGTGACTGGTTCAAAGCACTGATCTGGGTAGCTTTATGACTGAACAAAAGATCTGGACAGTGGCAGCTGGTGACTTCTACAACAGATTTCAGTCTGTACAGTAAAAGAATGGTAGTCCAATGCTCAAACCACTACACCACATTGGCTCCCCACTACCCGAAGTGCTTAACCATATTGCCAAAACACCCAAACAGGCTAAAGACTTTGGTTAGTTTTCTGAAAGTATGGACTAAACAAATGATTTGAGAGCCACCAGCCACCACAGGTCTGGAAGAGAAGTACCTGGCACATTGGAAAACTGTAGGGACTAGAAAAACTCTTTTTAGAAGCAACTGGTAATGAGATTTAGTTCAAGAAGCTGAAAATAGAATAAAAAGTTTTATTGCCTATGTAGCAGGGCAGGCACTTCAACCAAACTCTCACCCCACCCCACCCCACCCCCAACCCACTTGGCAAATGGGCAACTTGGACAAGGTCCAGGGCAAACTTTATGCCCCTGGAACCCCCTGGGGCCACACAGATCACCAGCACACACAGCAAGAAGAAGAAACAGAGATGGCCAGAAGCCCATTTCAAATTTTGAAAAACAGTTTTTAATGCAAGCTGAAATTTGTTTAATTGCTGTTCCTCGAGGCTTCCAGGAGTGGCAATTCACCTTTTTTTTAATAGACAGAAAAAAGGCAGGAAGGGTAGGGTTGGCAAGTGCCCAGACTACTAAAACAACCTTGGGGGATCCCATGCAGCCTCAGATTGCCTATCCTGTCCTCAACAGCCCCTCACACTGATGCTATTCCTTGATAGCCTTGAGAGGAATTAGGTTCCCATGCCAGATGTATACCCCATGACAGACAGACGGAAGAAGAGATGGAAGAGGAGGGAGAGAAGAGGCAGAAAGGAAACTTCTGCTGTACAAATCAACCAGCAATGCTGAGTTAATGCGTTGCCTGGCCAAGGGCCAGTACCTCCACATTTGTAGTCTGTGCTCGGCATGCACTGCTTCCTTTGCATCCTAAATGTCATCTTTACTGCAGCTGTGCTGCTGGCCCACAGGCATGCTTCCTTTTCTGCACGGTCTGGCTTGTAATACCAGTGGCAGGGAATGGGGATGAAAGTGGAGGGCAGCAGCAGCATCACCAGAATAATAGGATTACCAGGTCTTGGTATGGGGGCAATAGTCTGTGGCTTTCAAAAAATAACCTGAAGCAATAAGAGAAGTTCTTTCTGCCTTATATCCTGTCGCTTCACCAGCACTGCCTGTTCTGGGGCAGAATTAAGAGCCTTGCTAGCCAAGGTAGAGGGAGGGGTGGTATTGGTGTGGGACCTGAGAGGAAAGGCAATGACGACATAAGTAATCAGAGAGAGGCCTCGTGATGAACCTCTGTGCCCCACACAATCCGCTCTTTATTGAGAAAGTACAGTAGGTATCTGACAATGACCTTCTGCTGTAAGTGCCTGTTGGTATATAATGAATATTATTATCTTAATTGTCAGGTACATTTACTGACAGTTCATAATCTCTACACACCACCCCTAAATTTCTTTCCTCTCCCCTCTCATGGAACAAGTTTTGGTACGTCTGATAAAAATCTACAAATTTTTTTTTTGTTCCAGAATACATGTTTTCTTTGTTAGCAAAACCCTTCTCTGTTTCAAATGACTTTGGGATGTGTTTGTTTGTTTGTTTGTTTTGGAAGTCTTTTGTACAAAAAGAGGTGGCAATGCCCATTTTTGTCTTTTAAAAAATGATACTCCAACTGAAAGCTTGACATGCAACTCAGAGCAGTTCAGACCCCCTTCCATCCCAAGCCCCTCTTGGTTAGAAATAGGAAGCCTCCCACCTCTCTCTCTCTCTCTCTCAGAGCAAGCTACATGCTATTTCTTCTCCACATGATTCTTTCCAACAGTACTGCCAAAAACATGAGAAAAGAAACCAGCACAAACCAGGCTGTAGATGGATAGGAGCAGCAGTGACTGGAGCTATGATCTTTGATCACTTGTGATATTGCTTTTCTCAGCCGCATCAGCAGTAAGAATTTTTGTCAGCTTCTGGCGGCTAAAATCTGTGTAGTCCCCATTTTACATTTCTCCCCACCACCCCATATACAGAATAGTGGTAAGAACAACAATACTGTAACATCAGATAGTAATCGAAGAATGGGAAAGACCTTTCAGAGAGCAAACACAATAAGAGATTTCTTAGATCAACTTGTGGCATGCAATGGGAGTAGATTTAGAGAAGAGATGGGGAAAGGGTGGGCAGTTTGTCTCTAGATTATGGAAATTGTGATGTAGTTGGAGAAAGAGTCTGGAAGATGCAATGGAAATTTTAGAGCTCATTTTTATTTTTATAAAAGTCATGTGTTATTAAGGTGGTCAAGTCAGGATTATCCCAAGCCCTGAATTTTGAAGGCCAAAACATGAAATCTGGGATGTCACCAGGGGACAGGCCCTGTTGACATTCACCAGAGTAATGTTAGAATAGGCAGACCCTGGTGATTTCATTAAGCATGATATATTAAGCATCAACCACAGATCTTAACAACTTTGGAAAATATATATGCACCCATTTTCTAAGAGTATGCACTCATCCTGAGATTCCTCCCTTTCTCCTTCAGGGCCAAAGAAGATGTGCTAGATCCTGAGAACTGGGAACCCTAGTTAAGAGACATTTTAAAAATTCATGCTGTTTTGTGCCTTTAGGTTGTGTGTCTTCAGGTTGTCGCTAACTTATGGTGACCCTAAGAAAACCTATTATAGAGTTTTCTTGGCAAGATTTGTTCGGGGGGGGGGGGGGGGGTTGCCTTTGCCTTCCTCTCTGACTAAAAAAATGTAACTTGCCCAAAGTCAACCAATGACCTTCCATAAGAGTCATAGTCCTGCACTGAACTGCCACATCATGCTTCTGGCTGAGTGCATTCTCTAAGTTTCAAATTACTGAGCCATTTCAAATTACTGGGTCAGTTTTATGAATTTTGGGTCAAATTATCTATTTCTGTCCAACCCTATTTATAACATTAGAAAGTATGGACATTTGAGACTCTGATCATCAGTAATGTGGGCAAATGTTCCTCATTCTGTATCAGCGTCATTTCATTGTCCATCTTTGCAATACACATGGCATGAGAAGGAACACATTCAGTGCAGTGCTCCTTACTGCTACAAAGGCAGGAAATGAAACAACAGTGTGCAAAGATGTGGGGGGCTCACATGGTTTTCTTGACAACTTGGGGATGTGTTCTTCTTCCTGTGCCTAAGGCGACCCAATCACAGTTTTTTCTTAGCAATATTTGTTCATAGGAGGTTTTGCCTTTGCCTTTCCCTGAGTCTGAGAGAATGTGACTTGCTGAAGTGGATTTCCATGGGTGAGCAGGGCTCTAAACCCTGGTCTCCAGGATCATAGTCTGACACTCAGGTGTCATTCCCACTGCAGTTTGCTCCAAAGTGGGATTCAGGGCAAAGGACCTTTGTTCCCATTTGAAACTGCTTCCGATTTCATTGGATCGATTCCAGGAAAAAAAGAAGCAGGGCAAACACAAACAACCCAGGCTTTACTGACACTACTTTGGAAGTGAGGTGTGTTTTTTTTTTTTGGGGGGGGGGAGAATCGATTCTGAAGCATGCCCAATAAGTGGGAATGCCAGATCAGAATCGATTCTCTCTCTCTCTCTCTCTTTGCAATAGAAATAAGCAAAAAATCAATATATTGCTAAAGCAATTACTTCCTTTAGCAATAGATCGATTTTTTGATTATTTCTATTTTTTTAAAAAATTATATCTCACCCTCCTCCTCCTCCCTCCTCCTCAATCAACCCCCTGGTTGGTCGATGAACCAGAATGCCTGGTCACGACCAAGCTTCGGGATGACATAGGGGCTGTGAAAAACGCCCTCTTGTAGACATGTAACCATCCGATCACATGTTCTCGGTTAAGCCCCTAGTCACCGGGAGGTGCTGCTGTGATGTGGCCCCCGCAATGACCACACTGCATGCCCTCAGTGCTCCCAGGTCCCGAAGGATTCTGGATCCAGTGCTATGCAGCCCTGGAAACCACACCTACCAGATCCAGGATCTATGCTTCCACCCCTAAAAGTTGTGACAAAACACACCCTGAACCCAAGGGAGGGGGTGGTAGAGCTGAGCAAGAACGGCACCTCAGGAGAACGCCACATGGCCTTTTAAAGGCCTAACAGCCAACAAGGGGGCCGGGAGAGGGAGGAGGCCCCACCTTCCTGGCCCAGTACACCAATCAGCTGCCCTATGGACCAGGGCAGCCAATAGCCAAGGACTTCCGCCTCCCGGTACATGCTGGGAACTGTAGTTCCCAGTGGGAGGCAGAGGTTCCTCCAGTTCCTCTCTGGCCAGCCAGTGGTCTTTGACAACACTGGCTCTTCGGCTTAGTAATGGAGATGACCACCGCCCTCTATAGTCAGCCACGATTAGACATTCCCATCAAGGGAAACCCTTTAGGGAAATCCTTTAGGATTAGAAATCAATCACTACCCAGTTGCATTACTAGAGTTGATGTTATCCCAGTGTGGTAACTCATGCTGTCACCCCAGGCTGCCTGGCACACCTCCAATGTCCCCCGCCACCAGTCAGACACCCTTTTCAGAATTTGGCACAGTTGCTAGGTTAGCTGGAGAGGGAGGCGAGTCACCTGGTCAGCAGAATAACCAGACCTGGAAGTCAGCGCTTCCCAATAGTGGCCGCCGGTGGGGTTAGGCTGCTGTTGCCATCTGGCGCCCTTTTCCAGGTCTGGTGTGGCTGTTGAGTGAGTGCAGGAGGGAGACAACCTGCTTTCCTGCCCATCCAGTAGATCCAGAAGGCATCCCCTTCCCACCAATGGCTGTTGCTGGGGGTGGGCTTCTGCTACTGCCTGGTGGCCTTTTCCCCCATTTGGCCAGCAGCACTGCTAGACTCGAATGGAGGTGCTAGGCAGCAGCAGTAGCAGTGCCTAATCCCCACCAGTGGCCACAGCCAATGGGGAACAGAGGCACCCCTGGTTGGCAAAGTAGGGGTGGCCAGGGAGGTCTTGGGACAGACAGGGCTGGCTATCCCACTAAGTGTTCACCCTCCTCTGATCTGCACCCCCTAAATATGCCTCTTTCATTACTTGCTTCCAGCTAGCCAAAGTCTCCAGCTTTTTATTCAACCCCCATAATTTCCTCCACTCTGTTTCCCCCTGCTCTTTATTTCTCTCCAAGTTCTTTTTCATAATACCATTTCCCCCTTCTCTTTCAGTCTGAGGAGTCTTGGAAACCTACAAAGGGAAGCAGCACATACCCTCTAAAGGCCCTAAGAAGAAATGAATGGCCTAGGCCTGTATCCAGCCTTCTTTCTATAGCAGACTCGCTAGAAACACCTTGTCTCTTAAAATGGTAATGCAAATTACAGGTGGATTTTAATTGACTTCACCTCTCAGAATTCCAGACTATTGGTCAACATGGCTGAAGCTTCTGGAAGCTGAAGTCCAAAACCCCTTAAAGAGTACAGTTTGGAGACCACTGTACTACACAATTGTACTTAACAGGACTTCAACATGCACAGATTTTGGTTTCGGGGGGGGGGGGGGATGTGGACCCAAATCCCAGCAGATACCAAGGACCTAATGTAACTAAAATTTGTCCATTGATTCATTCATTTTTTAAAAAACCCTCTAAGACCTACACCCCCATTTCTCCTTAGCATCCATACCAAGTTTCAAATGTCCAGGTTGCACAATCTTAGAACTATTCTAGAGACACTTTCTTTTATATTATCCCAAGCAAGCCCAGAGCCTATTGTTCCACTTCAGCAGGACCAAGAGGCCACATTGGGTTGGGAAGTGCCTTTTCTTATCACTGCTTGTCAGAATGTGTGGGCTCCTCAGCTCACTTGAGTCTTTTCCATTGTTCTAGCTTGGCCCACCTTGCTGAGATCACACCTGACTATGTACAGTCAGCCCTCCATATCCACGGATTCATTATTCACAGATTCAACCATCCATAGTTAAATATATTCAAAATGAAAATACAAATTCCAGAAAGCAAACCTTGATTTTGCCATGAGACACCTTTTTACTGCACCATTGTATTTAATAGGACTTGAGCATCCATAGATTTTGTATCCAGGGTGGGGGGTCCTGGAATCAAATCCCAGCTGATACCAAGGGCCCACTGTAACATGTGTAAGAAGTAATAAGCAGATACAAAGTGCACTCCTGCTGCCATAAAGGACAGCAAAGTGTTTGCGCTGTCACTACTAATGCCATAGGTACATTGGGAAATGTAAGGATGAGGTGGTAAAAACATGAGAAGTAGGTACAGGGGCTGCAACTGGAACAGTACTACACACAGTTAAATTAGTTCCTAGAATGCACAAATAGCACCTGTACAGTAGTTCATTGCTGCAATAAACTAATTAGTCTCTAAGGTGTGAAAATACCTTTTTGTCTTCTTGATGTTACAGTCTTAACCCTAATTCTTTATAATTAATTCTTTGTTTTCCCTTGTCATCACTCCCTCTTGTGTCTGTTTACTGAACTACAGATTTGGGCACTACCACACCAGGCCTTTTCGTGCTGCTTTCCTACAAGCCAAAATAAAATGGCAAAATGCCAGTTTTGGAGCAGCCACCACTGCACATCTTCCATTTGCACGACCAGGGCTGCTGCTGGCATCATGCTCCCTTTCCGTCCTCTCCCTTAACCCCACCGTCTCACCCTTATGCCTTATCCAGCATGCCTTTACAGTTGGGGTGGGGGGGGGGTTCCCACTGTTTTTGCACTATTATGTTGCTCTGCAGCCCCGATTTAAGGTTCCTAAAATGATTTTTCAAAATTTCAAGGCATCAGAGCTCTGAAATTGCACAAAGCCAAGAAAAAATAATAAAAGGAAAGTGAGGAGGATGAGAGACAGAGGGAGGAGGGGCCAGTGACACCACGTAACTGCCAATCATGCAAATGCCCCGGCAATGGTTTGTTGCACCTGTGGCTTTGGGCGATTGGTAGTCCATTCATGGGTTTCCCCCATGAAAGAAAAGGTGCAGGGCAGGGATGGGGCAGCTACGGGAAGGAAGTGTCATCATGCAATAAATGTCACCAATGCCGCTTCCTTCCCATGGGAATTGTGGTTTAAATGCAGTATGTGATAAAGCCCTTTATGGAAGGAAGAAAATGAAATAGAAATGTTTTATATGTATTTGTGGATCAAAGATGCCATTCCCTTGTTAGGAAGGATCTGAATAGGGGAATTTCTGAATTTTGCTCAAATTGCTGCGAGTGAAGGTCCTAACAACACCCTCGTGAGACCGTGACCCATGGTGTCCACAAGATGAGAGGTCCACAAGAATCCCTTTAGAGACGACACTGAGACAGACTGCTTCATTTAAGTCCAAATATTTATTAAAAGGGGGAAACAAACACACAGCAAAGGGCACAAACATACACACAATTCTCAATGAAAGGAGGAAAATTTGGAAGAGAGTTGAGAGAGGCAAATCTACGGGACATACTTATTTCCAAAGGCTTCTCTGAGAACCAGATGTGAATGTAGATGATGAAAGGACATGGCCGCCAAAACATGGGGGGGAAATGGCAGAGGGAGCTAAAATCAGAGTTCGGTCTGACATGAAGCCAGGCGGTATTCTGAATATAGCACACTGGTGTGTGCTTAGACTGAGGCTTATATAGACAATTTCTAGCCTCTAGCTATGAACTTAATGGCTTAGCTGCAGCCAAGACAAAGGGTGTAAAGACCTGTGCTTTTATTAAACCAAGGTAAAGAATAGTCTTAGCCAAGGCACTTGAATCTGAACACAATCAAGGAAGGCAAACAGATGAAGAGATGGCCATTGACTTAATCACTGGGCCATCAGGTGTGCAGTTGAAAACAAACAGCAGGTATTGTACTAGTTTTTGGAGGAGATGGTTTTTCTTGTCTAGTAACTCCCAAACTTCCGGTGGGGAATTTTCAGTCCTTTTCTCTAGGGCTCCTATCCACTCCTTTGCAAGCTGCCTACATGACATCTCTGCTTTGGAGAAATGGCAGTGCCCCTAAGAGGTCAGCTTGGGGTCAAAGTGAATTCCACACACACTCCAAAATTTAATATAAATCAATATGTTCTAACACCCTATAGCTTTTAGAATCATAGAGTTAGAAGAGACCGCAAGGGCCCTTTAGCTGCATTCCAAGGATGCAGCACTCAGGTGTTGCTAGCACACTTCCACACTGAAAAAAGGCCAGTAGAGACTTATTCTAGAAGGTCTCCCAGTGAGCTCACACAACAAATGGCTTCTTATGAATGAACAGGACACAGATTCCCCCCTCTCTCTGTCTCTCTCTCTCACACACATGCACCAATGAGGTCAAGCTGGAGATATTATCACAGAGGAAGGAAAAGAATGAAGAGAGGCTTGATGTGTGCAGGAATTAAACACATATGACTTTGCCTGTTCTTTTTCCTGCTAGATGATCTCTGAGATCCCTTTACAGCTCAGTGATTTCATTACTTTATTCACTGTTATTTTTAATGGAGTCTGAACTACATTTTATTTACAGCGTAGCCACAATATGACAAGGCAAGTAAGCAAATAAACAGTAGTTACTGCTGTTCCTTCCTTGCCACCTGCAGACTTGTTTGTAGATTGGTTGTAGTTATAACCCTGATTTTGAAGCTGCTTCACTGGCTACCAGGCATAATTCAAAGTGCTGGTTATGACCTTCAGAGCCCTTAGGCAGGGACGTAGCTAGGATTTTAGGAAGGGGGGTTCCAGACTAAGTGCCACCATTATAATGGGGCTTGAGTGCAGCGGCTCAGCAGCACACACCATTCATTTTTCTAATGGAAGGGGGGGGGCCGGACCCCAAGAACCCCCCCCCCCCTTGGCTACGTCCCTGCCTTAGGTCCAGACTATTTCAGACCATGTCTCCCTACATAAGCTTGCCTCAGACTGAGGCAAGCTTATGTAGGGAGACATGGTCTGAGCAGATTTTCTTAAGATCCCAACATTAACTCATGCTCATGTGCTGATGAAGACGTGTGAGAGAGTTGACTCAGTGACATCTCCCAGGCTGTGGAATTCCCTTCCATGAGAAGTTAGGCCAGCCTGCCCTCTGCTCTCCTTTTGTAAGTAGGGAAACACCTTTCTTTTTAAAAAGATATTTGGCAATGATTTGGTTGTGCAGAAAGGTTTCTCTAGCAGAGTGTATGTGCTGCATTATTGTATTTGTAGTCATATTTTTTAAAAAATATTTGTATACTGTTTTAAATTATACCTGCACTAACATGATAGCTTTTCATTGTTTTTAACTTTTGTATCATCAAGTGTTTAGTTTTCTTTTTTTTTCAGTCTTGTAAGCTGCCTTGGGTTCAATGATAAGAGAAAGGCAAGGATATAACTAATAAAATAAAATACGAGCAAAGGTGGTTGAACAAGTAGTGTGGAGAAGCCACAGCGGGCTTTGCTCTGTGGTAAATCACTGCACTGCTCTAGACTGGAAAACCTCACCCATTGTTGCGGGGCTGTGGTCAAGATTGGCTCCCTTGAACAGGACATTATGGGGCTTTGAGGAAGATGCTCCAGTCACATTTGTGCTAGGATAGCTGGTGTGTATTTCTCTAGAGCCAGGCAGGGCTTTGCTGACTTTGTGGAGAGCATTACTGGATACTTTGCACAAGTCTCCACAAAGGCCTCCCTCCTTCCGTTCTTCCTGTCTCACTCTTCAAGTGAGATAGGAGGTGGGTGGCAGCAGCCATCTGGGAGGCAGGGTTTCTCCTCCTGCCTCAGAAAATGTATATGCTTTAGATGTGAATTTTTGTGTTTACAAAATACAGAATTGCAGGAAGTGGGGTGAAAAGAGTCTTAGAACAATATGTAAAACTGACAGAGACTAGAAACAGATGGATGGATTAATCCATCCATTCCTATAGGGAAGACTGGAAGATGGCATGGAATGTGGTTGTTTAGATGGTCCACAGTTAAAGAGTAAGAACTATGGAAGTAGAGCACTAAAGTGGAAGTACCACTTCTCAATATAGGAAATAGGCATAGATCTAATACATTTCCAAAGGGCTGAACCTATTGGACCATGAACTTACTTCTGACCATGTGAATTCTACATTTAAATGGTGCAAAGGAACATATCCCATTCCCAAGGTTTATGGTTGCCTGTCTAGGCTTTCACCACACAGGATGATTTCATAGTAGAAAATTTGGTGATGTATATAGGCTGAACCAATATTACCTTTGCTTATAAATGGAAACTGAATGAAATTCTTCCTGCTCCTAGTGTTCTCTCTTCTTAATGGAAACTGGAGCGTGTCCAAAGGAGGGCGACTAAAATGGTGAAGGGTCTGGAAACCTTGCCCTATGAGGAACGCCTTAGGGAGCTGGGTATGTTTAGCCTGGAGAAAAGAAGGTTAAGAGGTGATATGATAGCTCTGTTAAATTTTTGAAGGGATGTCATATTGAGGAGGGAGCAAGCTTGTTTTCTGCTGCTCTAGAGACTAGGACCCGGAGCAATGGATGCAAGCTGCAGGAAAAGAGATTCCACCTCAACATTAGGAGGAACTTCCTGACAGTAAGGGCTGTTTGACAGTGGAACACACTTCCTCAGAGTGTAGTGAAGTCTCCCTCCTTGGAAGTCTTCAAACGGAGGCTGGATGGCCATCTGTCGGGGATGCTTGATTTGGATTTCCTGCATGGCAGGGGGTTGGACTGGATGGCCCTTGTGGTCTCTTCCAACTCTATGATTCTATGATTCTTTGATTCTATGATTAATACCCTTTGCAGTTGTATCCCTTTAGCCATAAAACATTTCCTGGCTTCTTGTTTGAAAGGGTCCTAGGCGCCCTCACTTGAGCATACAGCTAGGACAGTGGTTCTCAAACTGTGGGGGCAGGATGGGGGGGCACAAGAGTTGCTCAAGGGCACAAAGCTTAGAGACCCTGATCCCTCATCTTTCTCCTCCTCTCCCTCCACTTCCCAAACTATTTCTGTCCTGGAGGGGAAGAGAAAGGCAAGGAGAGCACTTGGAGCCTCTGTCTGAGGGAGAGAGAGGAAGAGGAGGAAGAGGAGAGCCATTTTCCTACAAGGTGTTAAAATATGGATATACATGAATGTGTGAACAAAAATGTGCACACTAAACATACAAAATATTTGTATTCATATACCACATCAAAGGGGGAGGGAGAAATCCAAATGTAGTTGTAAAGAGAGTCATATGGGTAAAAGGTTTGAGAACCATTGAGCTAGGGTGAACTCCTTGAGTGAAGCTGAGAACCTGAAGTGACAAATAGTTAGGAGGGCTCCTGGTGGCTGACTGCTATCTTTGGAGAGCCTTTAGACTCTTAAAAGTGCTGGAGGCAGACAAGCAGAAAGAAAGGAATGTTGATCTGCCACCCTTGCTCTGACCTTGAAGACAAGTGACCGGTGTAGGTTCCCAGTCATGAAAGCTGCAACAGATGCTGTCGCTATTGCTGTTGCTGCTAAGTATGAAGGAAGGGATTCTTCACCTTGTCCGGATTGCCACAAGTTGAAGTGACCAGCTAGGTCAGGCTACCCCAGCCTTCTCTGGTGCCATATTTGCACCATCCACTGCCCTCTAAAATACAAACACAACACGTTCCAGCCTGTCCGCCAGAGCATTCCTCTTGGAAGGGTATGTCCTTGCAGGGCTATTTAAAGGCATATATGCTGCCCTTTATTCTTCCACATGTTTGGGCTGTAAAAGACTTGACCTTAGTCTCCAGTTCAGAATAGGGTAAAGCAGAAGGAGCTGCCTGAGAGGGAGGGATCCCTAAAGAGGCACCTTCCATTTTTGCTCTTTTGTTTTTCTGTCACCGTGGAGGGAACTTCAGGAAAAAAGCAGCTGCAGCATTTGCATGCCCTGTGTAATGATCATCATGTTCAGTGCATTAATACAGGCACAGAGGGGTATGTGCTGCCACAACTGGTGGTGCTGGTGGTCTCTTAACAAGCCACCTATGATATTCTCAGCTCCACAGATGGTTGCACTGTTGATGGTGTTCAACAGTGCTGAACGTTCCTGTCTCCTGTGCTGATGTTTTTAAATGGTTTGCCAGTGTGCAATCAAAACATTGCTCTGCCATTTATAACTGCTGGTGAAAATAGGAAATGAAGCAAATGAAATTTGCCCATTTGGTTCTTGTCACCTGCCTCCTTCCTGTGGTCACCTAATACCAGAGAAGGGAAAGTAAAATGTATCTGACTTCTTTGTCCAACACCGAGATAAAGGTTGCTCTGTCTTTGGGTGCTATTTGGAAAACAGCAACCTGGGCTGATCTACAAATGATCTACATCTACGGCTCTAAAACAAATTATCATGATCTATTTTTTTAAAAAAATAAAAATAATTAGCCAATCTGTGAGAGGCAGATGCATGCCCCATGCCCCTTTTGAACTATATGCAAATAAATTTGCACAACTCAGAACTGAAAAATGTACACAGGCACACTTTAATCATTTGTGAAAAAGCATGCAATATGCACACATTATGAAAGATTCATTGGGAAATGCATTGGGGAATGGGAAATCTGTGTACAAAATATGCATATGTTTCAGCAGGGGTAGGGGAGAACATGGTCTTGCAGCAAGCTGATACAAAAGCATCAGAAAGGCAGATGAGATTAAAGAAACTGAGACAGATTTTAACATTCCAGTCAAGATGAGGCATCTGTTGCAATCCTCATGTGGGAAGCTAAGGCAGCACCTTTGAATGCTTGAATTGACAGTCCTTCCTCCACCTGCTGAAGGAGAGTTTTGAAGGTGTGGGTTGGTTGTACCATCAACCCTTTTTTCTGACTTTCAGCTCTCAGGGTTTTTCATCAGGCTATCTATCAGTTGGTGCAAAAATATAGTTTATTGGTCCACTAGAAATCCATGCAGCAAACTGCCTTGAATTATTGTCTATTTTATATGCCAAAATAAATATCAACACACACACACACACACACACACACAGAGAGAGAGAGAGAGAGAGAGAGAGAGAGAGAGAGAGTGCTGCCACAACTGGTGGTGAGATATATAGATATGAGAGAAAATGAGATTAATATGGCCCCTCTAGTCTTTGGCTGTAATCCTACTCCATTGCTATGAAAGCATAGCACTGCCTGTCTTTTAAGAGGAATGGAACTGCACCTTTTATTTCTGTCCTTGTAGTGACCCTAGTAGGTAGGACACCATTTATCATAAGGCAAAAGGGGAGCCAGCTTCATGCAAAATCCTTTGAGTATGATACATATGTGTGGATGAAAGAGTGGGAGAAACAGCTGTGTGTCTGGCTATGGCTGTGGGGCAGGGTAGGCAGGCAGAGTAGAAATGCCCCATAATGATAAATGGACATAACGACTTTATCCCTATACTTGTATAGGGCAGGGTTTGAGGTTTTGGTGTCACTTACCATTTTGGCAACCCTTGTCTTGCTAGTCATGGGCTTGAAAGATGCCCATGCTCTTGCCAGGATTCAAGTATGTGCCTAACTTCATGAACAATGGATTCATCCTTGAAATTTGTACCTAGTGCCAGACATACTGTGAAACACAGGACACTATAAAGGCAAAACAGCCATGGTAATCATTTTCAGCATAAAAAGGAGGGAAAGTTGGAGGGGCGGGGGAAGCAGGGCTGACGGGAAAATAATCTGGCAGTACCTTTGATACTGAGGTCTAATCTGCACTGCAGAATTAATAGAATTTGACACTGTTTTAACTATCATTGCAACATCCTATGGAATCCTGGGATTTGTAGTTTTTGTGGCACCATGTATCTCTGACAAAGAAAGTTTAATAGCTCAGAAAAGTACATATCCCAGAATTCTATAGCATTGAGCCATGACAGTTAAGGTGGTGTCAAAACTTCATTGTTTCTGCAGTGCAGATTAGACCTGGCTATTTTAGCATGAGTTAAATCAGTGGATGTACCAGTGGAGTAATATTAAACCCACAGGTTTTCAGGCATAATTACAAGTTTGTAGCTGTGGTGACTGAAAGACAGCAAAAAGCCCTGATCTGAATCTTGCTGCAGCATAAGGAATCCCAATCTGACATCTTATGTCTAAGCAAGGAGCTATGGCCCTTACAGATTATTTGGGGAGCATTTTGAACATGAGTTTCACATTCCTGTTCCAAAGATCCATGACTCCTTTTTCTGTCCATTTGGCATTACCCAGTGTCCCTGACCTGCTGTTGTGATGCAAAGGTAGGAATCATCAGCACTCTTGGGCCCCATTCAAACTCACCTTTTTGCATTGGATGGAACTGGGCAGATTTGGTGCACCCCTCCAGAAGCAAGTGCCCACTACCTCAATCAGGATATTTTAACCCTGAATGCCCTTTTAACTCCTGTGGAGAAACCAGTTTAAAATGAAGGCGCCTTTGTTGTCAATCAAATTCAGTTCCGCTTTCATCATAGGTGACGTTTCCTGCAGCCATTTGGGCAATCGGAAGTGTGCTTCCCCCCTCCCTTTTTAAAAAAACAACAACAGGTGGGAGTGTGTGCATATTCTGTCAAATTTAAAAACCTCCAGGTGTGTGTGTGTTATGTGTATTTGGGTCACTACAGATTATGGCAATCCTAAAACGACCCCATCCTGGAGTTTTCTTGGCAAGATTGGTTCTGAGGAGATTTGCCATTGCCTTTCCCCTGAGGCTGAGAGAGTGTGACTCCCCCAAAGTTATGGGTCTCTGCAGCCTTCCTGCCTCCCCTTCGCTTCCAGCCTAATGCTACCTCCGAGGCCCTTGCCTGAATTGACCCTTTCTCCGGCTCCTTCCTCCTCCGCCTCCTGCTTCCCCGTTACCCCGATTCAGCCCTTGGCACCCCTGGCTCCATCCATCACCCTGATTGCCCTTGGCACCTATCCTCCAGCTCCTGCCTCCTCCTCCTCCTCCTCCTTCCAATGCTGCCCGCCCTCAATGGCCCCCTTCTTTCCCCTGGCTTCATCCTCCTCCTCCTCCTTCTCCGATGAAGGGGAGGAATGTTCCACCCTCTGCCCTCCCTCTGACCTAAATTCCTTCCCTGAACCTGACCAGATCATGATCGTGGACAAGTTCATATTTGCCCGACCCAGTTTTTTTCCAAAAGATACAGCTTTTACTCTGCTTCCAAAAGACAAACACTAAGGGGGTATTTGACCCGGAACGGGTGTGCAAAATAGCTTGTGGGAGATTTGGGGTGAATATGAACTTCACATGCATAATTCGGTTCCTGATATGGGATAAAAAGTAGTCTGAATGGCCCCTTGGTGTTGCTGAACTGCAGCTACCAGCATTGGCTTCAATTGGCTCTGTTAGCTAGGACTGCTGGAGCTGTAGTCCACACGACCTGGAGGGCCACACAATCCCCATCTCTGTGTTTGTGTGCCTGCTTTCAAAGAAAAATCACCTCCATCCCCTACACTACATGAACAAATTCAGCAGCAACAGCAGGGGCACTCAGGTGAGCTCCACAAAAATGAGCAGGAAAAACAAATTTCTCTTATGGGAAAAAATTTACCTTCTTGCTCCATATATATGATACATTCCTGCCCCCCCTCCCCATGCATCTTCCTACATCTGACTTATAGTTCCATCCATGGGCTACCATAGCCTTCTCCAACCTTGTTCCCTTCAGAAGCATTGCATTGACTTACATAAACCCCAGACACTGTGACCATTGTATGATGGGATCTGCACCCCAACATATCTGAGGAGCACCCAGTTGTGGAAGTCAGGATGCAGCTACACTGTAGAAATAATGCAGTTTGACACCTCTTTAATTGCCATGGCTCCATCCTACAGAATCCTGGGATTTATAGTTTTATGAGCCACAAGCACTCTGGCAGAGAAGGCTAAAGACCTTGTAAAACTACAAATGTCAGGATTCCATAGGATGGAGCTACGACATTAAAAGTAGTGTCAAACTGCATTATTTCTACAGTATAGATGCACCCAATGCCACTCTGTCTCTCTTCAATGGTATCTTAAGGTATCAGTTACAATATCAAAGTAGTAACTTTACATACTAGGCTGAGTAAAAATCTCTGTTGTAATAGGCACTCTTAGTGCTTACAGCTTGCATTTAGCAGGACCGTAAGAGTCTGCTCTTCTTTATTTGCCATGTAACTGCAAACCTATCTCTTTCTCAAGCTATAGGGACAGATGACAGAACTGAGAAAGTTAATTTTTAAGTAATTACAGTGGGCTCTTGGTATCCGCAGGGGATTGGTTCCAAGACCCCTTCATGGATATCAAAATTTGTGGATGCTCAAGTCCCATTAAATACAATGGCATAGTAAAATGGTATCCTTTATAAAATAGCAAAATCAAGGTTTGTTTTTTGGAATGTATATATTTTAAAGATATTTTCAAGATGCAGATGCTTGAATCTGTGGATAAAAATTCTGTGGATATGGAGGGCTGACTGTAGTTATAGTTACAGTTCTAATTTCACAGAAATAGTTGCCATTGCATTTAAAATAATTTAATTTACCATTTCTCAAAAGTAGGTATAATAATTACTTTTAGTTAAATTAAAAGCCCATCCAAATGCAGCAGCACAAAGTACTGTATACTGCAAAACAACTCCTGAACCAGGTGATATTCCTCCTCTATCAATTTACTGAGGTTATAATCCTGCGACAATTAAATTAACAAACAGTACAGCTACACTATAAAAAAGAATAATTTATTACTGTTGATGTTGTTTGTTTATATAGCATCGATGTATTTACAAGTAAAACAATAACAACAAAACAAAACCCAACAACTGCCAAAATCTTACCATTTAAATTTTATCTTCTGTTAAGTTACAGTCATAATGTAACGTCATACCTTTATGTTTAGAAGAAAGGATCTAGGTATATGTAACTTTTTATTTGTTGCAAGTTACTTTCAAGCTCTGACAGGTTATTCACTGGAAATAAGTGGAAGTCTGTCAAATTGTAATCAAAGCCTCCAAATGTCCTTGGAGACATTAAAAACAAGCAACCATATTTTTTGTTCTTTCTTGCTCACCCTGTAAATCTTAAAGCTTAAGATTAGTCTTTAGTTCTAATACTGGCAGGTATTTACAAGAGACAGATGAAGTAAAGGAGCCATCTGGTGGTGAAGCCATGAATGTGCCAACACATAAGGTATAATGCAGACAGGGAGAAGACTTTATTGATGACCAGCCACAGCTTTGAAGGCATGGGTTCACATAAGTTCACATTTCAACAATGACAAAACCATCACGAAATAGAGGATCAATATTGTTTATTCCTCACAATATTAGTGCACTGCAAAACAACAATGATAAATAATAATAATACTTGAGTCTGAAACAGAAGAGGGAAATACCACTGGACATCCACTGGGGTTTCGTTCCAGGATCTGCTGTGGACACCAAATTCCACGGATGCTCAAATCCCACTAAATAATGTGTTGTAGTGAAATGGTTTCCATTACATAAAATAGCAAAATCTAGGCTTGCTTTTTGGAATTTATATACATTTTAAAATATTTTCAAGCCATGGATGGTTTAATCTGTGGATAAGGAATCCATAGATATGAAGTACCAATTGTACTCTATTTATGGGACATAGTCATAACAAGAATTACAGCTGGTTACTCCTTGGTTCCTGGTATCAAATGAATATTGCAGTTTCATAGTCACATCAGCACCCACGCACACTGTGCCATATGAAGTGCCCTTTCTTGGGCACATGGGGGAGAAGGTCAAGCATTTCAGGCTCAATGCACACAATCAAGCTTGTCCAATTTATTAATTTTAGCATTGTGACCACATTTTGATGACTTATTACTGATAAGCTTCACACAAACACAAAGTAGCAACTATATTCCAGTCATAATTTTAAAAACAAAACAAAACAAGAAAGCCTTGAAGAGCACAAGATCTGCCCTTGCCCCCACCATCCTCCTACCTTTCTCAAAGCAGAGAGGCTTTCTATGCAATGGGAAGCTCTTCTCTTAAGGGTCAGTTACAACATAATGTTATCCAGTTCTTTTGGCCTCCAGCTTGCATAAAACATTGCGCATCAAAGAACCAAGCCATGCATTTTTCAGGAGCTACACCTGAAGAGCTCCTGCTAAATTTTTAAACAATATAAGCTCTATTGTCAAGCACATAGAAGAGCACTAATACATCTAAATGTTTTGCATGATCTTGCTCTTTCATGCTCAATGAAGAGCTGATTTTTTATACAGATGTACTTCATTACTTAACAAAGAATGTTCTTTCACAAAGGCTTTTTACTTCCCCCACCCTCCATTTTCTTCCTTGTGTCTAGTTTGAAGGTTTTTTTTAGTAGCACCAGCATTGGGAGAGTGGTGAAGGAGGGCTGGAGAAACACAAACTGTTGGTGCCAGGTTGCAGTAGCATGTCTGCAATGAACAAGGCAACACACAAAGCTTGAGCCAGGAAAGAATGGGATACTACTATTTGTTGTTGATAATTGCCCTCATGTCGATGCTGACATGGCGACCCTGTGGTTGAGACATCTCCAAGACCTCTGTCCTCCACTGCTCTGCTCAGATCTTGTAGTTTCATGGCTGTGACCTCCATGATTGAATTCATCTCATGATGTGGCCAAAGTATGACAACCTCAGATTGGTCATCTTGGCTACGATTCTGCTGTCTTATTAAAGCCACTTGTGCCTGATGACCACAGGCAAAGGAAAGGTCAGCTGCCTCCAGAATCCCTCACTGATCATGTGTGAACAAGAAAACAGAGAGTAAAGAGGAGGCCACATAAGCCTGCCTCCCCAGCTTGTTAAATAATTATATAATAATCATAATAATAATTATATAAATTAAATTAAATGGGTATATCTATAAGTTTGGTCATCAAAACAAAAATCATAAAGTTGAAGCTGGTAAAAGACAAAGTCCTCCCTGGATGCATTTTGGGGGGGGGGCTTCAAGTAGAGGGTTCAAAATGGTCACCCTGCCCCACCCCACACACTCTTGCAATTCTTAACCAGACCTGGCTGTTTCACTTCACCTGTGCATATTGTTTAGTTCTGAATAAAAAGTTTGTCTTCTTCTTTGTTCTTTTAGTAGGGTTGGAACCTATCCCTAGTCTTTCAATGTCAATTTTACCTCTGGTAGCAAATGAACACATCTGCTTTGTTCACTGAGGTATATCTGTATGCCATAACTATCCTGAGATTATCGTAGGTATGTGGGTGTCCATGCAAAGAATAAACATCTTATTTTGACTGGTAGTACTGTACTGAGAAAATGCACCTGCTGTTAAGCATAAATGAGGAGCCTGGTGATATCAAAGCTATGGTTATCTTCATTCTAAGACTGCAAGGCCAAAACCACACTGAGTACCAGGCCAGCAGATTGGAAAGACTCCACCTGAATTATGCCACAGGACTGTGGAAAGTATGGAGGAGCCAGCCTATTAGCAGGTTCAGGGGGCAAGACTGTTTCTAAGCATCAGACCAGGAGTGTCACAGACAAGGGAATCACTTGCCTAAGGTCTGGGTGAGCTGTGCTACCAAAGAGCCCCAAGAGACCTAAGAGCTTTAGATTTTCCTGCTTGTACTGGGTGTCAACATCTAGGTTTTCCAGTTTGTACTGGATATAAAGTCCATTACAAAGCTTGTTTGTACTGGATATTAACATACTGGGTATCAATGTCTAAGGCCTAAAGCCCTTACATTTTCCTGTTTGTACTGGGTATCAATACAGTATCTGGGTTTTCTTGTTTGTACTAAGTATCAATGTCTAGGTTTTCCTCTTTGTACTAGGTATCAACAGTAAGGCCTAAGAGCCTTAGAGTTTCCAGTTTGTACTGGATATCAACTGCTAGTCTTCTCAGTATTTTTAGAATAGTCTTTTTTGCATTGGTTCTTAGGTGTAAAACAGCAATTCAGAGAAGCTTCTCTGTTGCTTTCTATTTTAAGGAGTTTATCGCATTCAGGAATAAACTGATTTACTGCTGGCGTTTTCAATCCTAATTCGAGATGCATCTGGGTATTACCACATGGAAAATGCCACCAACTGGCTACATCCTGCCTAAAACCCAGCTAAAATCCACACTCAGCTGGAGAATTTGCAAAGTCAGGAAGCTCCTGACTTTGTAAATTGGCCAGCCGAGCACAGCTTCTAGCTGGGTTTTAGGTGGAATCCAGCTGAGCAGTGGCTTCGGGGGAATTTTCCACATGATAATACCCGGCTGCATCCTGAATTAGGATTGAAAACAGCAGTGATAAAACAGTTTATTCTTGAATGTGATAAACTCCTTAATTCCATTTACATCTTTCAATAGAGCTCTTTTATAGAACTCAGGGTGCCTCTATAAGCAGCCACCCAACAAACATACTTCAGTATGTTTAATAGTCATGTCAAAATTAGGATTTTCAGCCGGCATAACTTGGATAGCATTGCTGAACTTTCTAAAATCCTTCCAAAGAGAAGTATCTTTCACATCTGGCCTTCTTTGGCATGCATAGTACTTTTCTACCCCACTTTATCCTCACAACTATCCTGCATATTGGGTCAAACTCAGAGAATATGACTGAGCCAAGGTTACTCAATAAGTTTTATTGTGCAAATTGCAATCCAGCACTCTAATCATTAAACCTCATTGTCTTATTTTTCCTTGGCCTTCAGAAGTACCTCAGCCATCCATGTGGACAATTTTGGATTTTGCAGTAATTTGGATTATGGAATTCCAGATAAGGGATACTCAACCTGTAATATTTTGTAGTCTCATCTTCTTACCTAGAGATAGTCAACTAATTACCATTGAAAGATAAAGCTATAAGGAGCATCCCCAGTTTTGTTATTTGGATTAGGTGTCACTTTGTATATCAAAGTATGGATATATATTAAATACATTACCATTCTTAATTAGAGGTAGCAAATACTGCAGGAATCTTATCTATCTTATTAAATCTGGTGCATCAGCAGAGATGATGGATAGATTTAGCAACTGGAGATGTGGACCATACCCATCAGGGCTGAACACTGAACTGCTTTCTCTGGCTAACATAGAGCCAAAGGAAAAGAGAATGGGCTTTTTACTGACCAGTGACTTTGGATTTCTTTGTGACAGTAGCCTACTCTTGCTGACTGAGTGGGAGCTTCTAGAATGAATTACCAACCTGCTGTCCCTGTATTTCACTAGACATGTTTCACAAGGACCTTTAGTTTCTGAATCTCCACTCATCAAATGCCAATGGTGCAGAGATTCTCGAGTCTAATCCTGTATTAGATCCTTTTCCAATCAACTAGGGGAAGAATCTAACCAATGGCACTAGGTGAAGAAAAAACAGAATTAAAATCAGACACCACCACCTGTGAGTGGCTCCATGCTCATAGTCCTTCATATTCTTGCAAAAAGTACACACTCTGATGAGTCCACACAGACTCGAGCCAATCTACAGGTCCTCTGACCCCACACTTCTTTCTTCACTGTGTGACAAGGAAAATCCCACAAGAGAAATAGAGTCAAAAACATGAAAACGTCAATTGATGTCTGGAAGCAAGCATTCCTTCCCAGTTATGTCTGCTGAGCTGGAAAGGGCCACACAGTTGAACTCCACCCAGGTGCTTCTAGGGCAGCAGGCACTGCCACCAGGAAGCTGGAAGGCACATAGCCCCTCTGTCCATTCACCTCCACCAGGCTCCACTCTTTGCTCCCCTTCTTATCATGTGGTTCCAGCACAGTCACCGGCTGCCCTGCCTGCAAGGTGACTTCATGACTGCTCCGGGCAGTAAATGTGTATGCAGCTATTATCTAAGGAAAGGAGAGAGAGAGAGAGAGAGATGCAATTATAGTTCAGCTCAATGAAAAGAAACAGGAATGGTGACTCAACCTGCGGTAACCCATGATACCCTCTCGACTCTTTTTAGAGAAATATTCCCCAATTAGATTAAGATACTTGATAGCCTATAATTTTGACTATTTAATTTCTTATTTTAGATAATTTTATTGAATATTTATGATTGTAATTGAATGTTTTAACTGTTTTTATACTGTATTATGACGTTTGTCACAATTTTACCTGATGTGAACCGCTTTGATCTCAAGGAAAAGCGGTATATAAATAAACAGTTTATTGTTATTGTTATTATTATATTTTGTTATCTTTGCCAAGAAAGCAAATGGTTTCTCCTCCATTCAGGTAGACTGGTTGCTGAATACAGTATCTGAGGACAGCAAGTGTCTCAGTGCAGGATCTCCAAATGAAGCATCCCCAGCAGGTAGGTGTCCAGCCTCTTTTGGAAAATATCCACAGGAGACTCCACCACCTCTCTAAGCAATTGATTTCATTGCTGAACATCTGTTACTAACAAGAAAATCCTTCTCATGTTCAGTCGTAATTTACTGTCCTGTAATTTCAGACTATTAGACCAGGTCTTATTCTCTGGAGCAGCAGAGAACAGGCCTGTCCCCTCCTCTCCTTGACAGCCCTTGAAGTATTTAAACAAGACAATCATGCCACCCTTCAATTTTCTTTTCACCAAGTGGAACATTCTCAGCTCCTTCAGTCTTCTCTTGTATGTTTTGTTCTCCATACTCTTTGTCACCATTGTTAACCTTCTCTGAACCTGCTCCAACTTGTTTATATACTTCTTAAAATGAAGCATCCCGAACTGAACACAGTACTCCAGAAGAGGCCTGACCAATGAAGAATATAGGGGGGGCTATTACTTCCTTTGTGCATAATTTCAGATGGAGGCACTATTTGTGTGGATGATGAAAATATGAGAATGTATCCAACACAGGCATTTGAGTTGCAAACATTAACAACCTTAAGGGAGTTCAACAACATTAGGGAGTTCTTTGCATTTGAGAATAAAGGTATTTCCATACTGTTAGTCACTTGACATCACTCTGCTTTAGTTTCCATTGTGAATTTGCCCTTTGCTTACCTATACTTGACGTCCTCTCACATCTACCCAACATTTCTTTCTCTGCAGTAGAACATGGCTCAGTACTATGGCAATGTAACTGGCTGTTACAAAATTATGCTGCCAATGGTTAGACCTTACTTGACAAGATCATCCTTTTTATAAAATGTCCAGACATTCACTTAGGAGGAATGCACATGTTTGCATGTTGAAATGACCCTGCTGAAATACTAAGCTGCAGCACAACAAATGAAATATCATCATGTTCCACTCCCAACCATAAATTGACTGCATGTATCTGTTCCACCGTGTACCGCAAAAAATAAAGAAAATAACATTCATTGCTGAAGGGGTTCTTTTCTACTCACACGTAAAGCTGGAGTATTAAAATTTTCTGACGGACTAGGAGTTGGAGGCAAGTTGTACAAATGATGTAACTTCTCAGCACCATCACTGTCAGTCATCACCTGTGATCTGGGCTTTGGATTTGGGACTACATGATATCGTTGCAGTTTTCCAGGGGGGACATAGCCTCGTGGGCCTGCATGATACATGAAACAAACATGACCACATAACTCAAGGAAAGCTATTTCAATGGCTAATCTGCTTCACATTAAGAAGATGAGAGTGCTATGAATAATATGCCATTTCCAGGAGAACTTTGGTGGACAAAATTAAAGGCTTGGTGGCAGCAGCACTGTTGCTACCCAGCAGCTAGTATATGGAGGTCTCCTGATTTGATACTGGAAGGAAGATGTATATCCATCATGACTACAAGGAATTGACAGCGATCCATCTTTCATAACCATGAAAAGCTTTATGAAATTCATATTTGCTTTAGCTGTAGTTAGTCATTAGTGAAAGTTGAACTAGAATCAGACAAAATATTTTCCAATTCCACTCTTTAAGATCTTGTCTAGTTCTTTCATTGCTGCCCTTCTCATTCCTAGTCTTCTGATTTCTTGACTGCAGTCTTCATTCTGATCAACGCTTGATCCAACATATAGGAAGTCTTTAACTATTACAATCTCCATGGTCATTATTTTTGTTTTCTTTATGTTCAGCAGTAAGCCTGCTTTTGCACTCTTTGACATTCCTCAGTAATCATTCCAAATCTGTGATGTTTTTCACTAGTACAGTAGTATGGTGTCATCTGTATATCTTAGGTTGTTACTGTTTTTTCCTCCTATCTTCACTCCTCTTTTTTGTAAGTCTAAACCTGCTCTTGTATTTCCTGCATACAAGCTGAACAAGTAGAGTGATAAAATGCAGCCTTACCTGACCCCCTTGCCAATTGGGAAACATTATGTTTCTCCATATTCTGATCTAACAGTATCCTTTTGCCTTCAGTACAGATTTCTCATCAAGATTATCAAACGTAGTGCATTCCGAGGCCTTTGAGAGAAACCCATTGCTTTTTTATCTATGCAGTTTTTGCTATAGTCTATAAAACACATGCTGATTTTCTTCAGGAATTCCTTAGTGTGCTCCATTAACCATCATATGTTGGCAATATGGTTCCTAGAGCCTCTTCCTTTCCTGAACCCTGCTTGCACCTTTGGGATTTCTCTCTCCATATGTGATGGTAGTTTCTATTGCAGAATTTTTGAGCATAATTTTGCTTGTGTGGGAAATTAATGCTACAGTCTGATAGTTGCGGCAATCTTTTGTATCTCCTTTTTTGTGAATGGGAATGAATATTGATCATTTCCAGTCTGTTGGCCACTATTTTGTTTTCCATATTTGTTGGCATATTTTACTTAGCACTAGTGTTGATTCTTTAGAGCTACCATATTTAAAAAACAAAAAAGAAGACACATTTATTGATTACTTCAAACCACAAATGATTATGACAACTCTCACTCTGAATACCCTTACTGTACAAATTTTAGCTCTGAAAAAAGGATATGTCTAGGGAAAGGAAGATGTATGGTAACCATATTTTAATGCCATGTTAGATAACCATGCATACTGTACTTGGATGAACACATTTTGTGCATGCATGCCATGTCAACATTCTGTGATAAGTCCCCTAGTTCTTGTCCTAAATATCTACCTGAAGCCAATCAAATAAAAGGTTGATGGTTATATAGTAACCTTCACAGTACCTCCAGTGTCCACCAGCCATCGATTAGGGTTGCCCTTAGTGTCCTTGTCATGTAACAGTGCCACAATCTGCCCCCTTTGCAGTGTCAAGTCCATGTCTTTGCTGCCGTTGATGTTGCTTGTCACCTGGTATAGCTTGTCTGAGCCATGTTTGTTCATAAGCAAAACGACCTTCCTCTCCTCTGTGGTATTAAGAGACTGTTGAAGAGCAGAAAGAGAAGTGGGTCAGAAGCATCCTTCTCCTGAAAACCGTGCTACTAAGTGAGTAGACTGGAGGAGGAGTAAGGGTAAACAGTGTACAGCAGCATTCTTTATCCTAGAATAAAATCTTGCAAGCTGTAGAGATTCTGAACTTTAACATTCAGGAAAGTACAGAGACAGGAGGTATCTTTGTGAGGGAAACAAACAATGGGCTTCTCTAAATGAGACAAATATGTAGGAAATTTGTATTATTTGTCGCTGTAATTCTCAGGGTTTTTTAAAATAGCCAAATAATGTTTCCATTGTCCCAGACTATTTTCTGGCAATTCCCAGCACCAACTGCAAAATTTTATTCCTATCATCAAGTGGGTTTCTTTTTAATTCTGAGACACTGCACAACAAAAAAGTATTCTTTGCTTTTCTCGCTCTTTCATTTTGTCTTAGAGTTATACAGTAAGCCCTCCATATTCGCAGTCTTCAGACTCATGGTTTTGATTATTCGCAGGGTCAAGGCTGCTAATGCAGGCATTCCTCCTCCCTTTCCCTGCCCAATTTCTCCTTGGAAAGCCCAGGGAGAGATTAGGAGGTGAAGGCAGGAAGTGCCTTGCTGCCCACCCAGATCCTTCCCCTCCCAAATCCTCTCCCTGATTAGCCCAAGGAGAGGATTGGGGAGGCAAAGGGTCTCGGAGGGCCAAGACACCTCTTGCCTTCTCCTCCCCATCCTCTCCTTAGGATGCCCAAGGAGCTGATAGGAGAGTAGAAGGATTTTGGAGGGGCCAAAACACCTCTTGCATTCTCTCCCCCATCATTTCCCTGTGCTGACAGATGGCCATCCAGCTTCTGTTTAAAAACCTCCAAAGAAGGAAACCCTACCACTCTCCAAGGCAGAGTGTTCCACTGTCAAACAGCTCTTAGGAAGTTCTTCCTAATGTTTAGGTGGAATCTCTTTTCTTGTAGTTTGAATCCACTGCTCTGTGTCTTGATCTCTGCAGCAGCAGAGAACAAGCTTACTTCATCCTCAATATGACATCCTTTCAAATACTGCTAGCAGGTCACCTCTTAACCTTTTCCTCTCTAGGCTAAATATACCCATCTCCCTAAGCTACTCCTCATAAAACATAGTTTACAGACCTTTCACCATTTTTGTCACACTCCTCTGGGCATGTTCCAGCTAGTCAATATCCTTGAATTGTGATGCTCAGAACTGGACACAGTATTCCAGGTTAAGTCTGACCAAAGCAGAATGGAGTGGCATTATTACTTCCCTCAATCCATGGCCCATGACAAATATTAATGTTTCAACCAGCTGGCATGCCACTGGGAATACTGGTGGTAAGCCAGTTGTGGTAATGTTAAGGAGCTTAACTGTCCCCAACTTGGTGTTCTCCAGATGTGCTGCACAACAATTCCTATCTTCCCCAGACAATGATTATGCTGGCTGGAGTGATAGAAGTTGTTCTACAAACACATCTGCCATGCTAGGAAAGGCTGCTTCAGTTTTACCCCATAGCATCATACCTGCACAACAGGGCTTGGTGTAACAGTCTCAAATTTCTTGTGGAAGGTGTAGAGTTGACCTTCAGCTTGGCTTAATGTTTCCTTCACCATCTTCCAAAACTCATCTGCAGGAAGATGCCTGTGTGGTAACTGCAAAGAGGAACCATAGACAATTAAATAGAGTCCTTTTGGAAACCAGAGAGAGAATATTGTTGAAAACAATAGCAGAAGATAAATATTAGATGTTCATAATTAACTTTTTTTAAAAAAAATAAAGATTTTATTTTAATTAAAATGTCCCTTGCATACTCCAGATTACTTCCAGTTTTGAAATATAAAAATTCCCTCTAACCTAAAACATGCTCCACAGAGGATATAGAAGTAGACATTTAAAATAAGCTTAATTATTTTTAAACAAATAATTGGAGGGTATGGTTTGCAAAAATGGCCTTTGTGGGTCCACATAAAGCTTGCAAGTTTAACTTTTCCTATCCCTTAAGTTATGCTGGCTGGGGAATTCTTGGAGGCTAAGTCCCTCAAAATTAACCTTTTCCAGTGCTAGTATGTTTACACTTGTCCCTCCATATTTGCTAGGATTAGGAGCACAAGACCCCTGTGAATATGGAAAAACAACAAATAACAAAAACACCATGTTTTTGCCTGAGAGGACACCTCTCTAGGAATCTCTAGGTCTTTCAGTGCAACTCTGGTCAACGTCCGACATACAGTACACTGACCATAGAACTGCACTGGAGGAGCTACAAATGCCTAGTAGAGTATTCTCTCTAGGAATCTCTAGGTCTTTCTGTGCAAATTTTAGTTAAAGTTGACCATAGAGTTGCACTGGAGGACCTAAATATTTCTAGAGAAAACATATTAATTAAATCTGTGAATAATCAAATCTGCAAATATGGAGGTATGAATGTATTTATTAAAGCAGTAAGAGGTTTTTAGGCCCAGAGCAGAGCTTTCTTGAGTGGTGGGCCGTACAGAATAAATAACTTCTAAGAAATCTGATAGTGCCTATATTTTCCATGGATGGTTGTTTTTTTTGGGGGGAGGGGTGACAGAATTTCACATCTCTGAAGATGTACATATTACACAGCGTACATCACCTGTAGCTTTTAGTGGCTTTGTGAATTTCAGGTTTATAGAAAGAGCACCTGTTGGGGTTAATATTATTGCTGTAAGACAGTGCCACTACATTTGATTATCATGACGAGAAATCTGTACTTATGACAAGAGTCTACAGTTAGAACAGAATATGGAGAAGCAGAGTGCTTCCCAATTGTCAAAGCAGTCAAACAAGGCTGCATTCTATCAACCTTTTTGTTCAGCTTGTACACAGAAAACATCATACAATGAGCAGGTTTAGACTCAGAAGAAAGAGGAGTAAAGATATACAAGTGAGCACTAAAGTCAGAATCATCCAAACCATTGTATTCCACATCACCATATATGGATGTGAGAGCTCACAGTGAATAAAGCAGACAGAAAGAAAATAAATTCATTTGAGATGTTTTGCTGGAAAAGAACGCTGAGGATATTGTGGATGGCCAAAAAGACCAACAAATGAGTTGTAGAGCAGATCATCTGACCTCTTCCTGGAAGCAAAGATGACAAGACTGAAGCTGCCATACTTTGGCCACATCATGAGAAGGCATGACTCACTAGAAAAGACAATAATGCTAGGAAAGGTAGAAGATAGTAGAGAAATGGAGACTGCATGCTAGATGGCTAGACTCTATCAGGGAGGTCACAGGCCTGAACTTACAGGACCTGAGCAGAACGGTAGAGGATAGGGAGTCTTGGAGATGTCTCATTCACAGGGTCACTATGAGTTGAGGTTGACTGGAAGACAGTTAACAACAACAAGAATCACCTTACACAATGCAAAAGCAAACAAGTTATTTCATTAATAAACAAAAAACAATGTGCATGCATCTATAGCTTTGTGAGCATAGGAGGTAGATTGCTTGCCATAACCAAATGGAAACAGAAACAGGGAGAAATTATAGATTCTGGCCTGGTAAATAATGAGCAATAAACAAATTGTGAGTGTGATGAAAGGCTTGCACAAGGATCTGAAACTGAATGAGGGTGAGAGAGGGATTCAACATTTGGGGAGCTCTTACAAGTTTTTGAACAATGCTGTTCCAGATAGATTCCTCAATGTTCAGGCAAAATTTTAAATGTATTGAAATGTGTCTTTGATTAGATTGAGGAGAAACAACTATCCAAAGAAAAGGCCTATAGCACCTCACAGACAGAATCAGAAGAACAGTTCTAGCTGTTTACTATACAATAGCAGAGTACAAGTCACTGTATGAGGCAGAGAAGATCAGTGAATTCTTTGCCCAGGAACACATCAAACCCTCATGAGGTCTGCAACTAACCACTGGAAGGGGGAAAAGTGTAGGTATTACAACTCGTGAAATCTGATTCCTTTCTCATATGCCTTTTTTTTTTTAGGGTGAAAAGGGACAGGGGTAGTATTTGCTGTTTTCCTGACAGTCTTCAACATATCACAGCAATCCCAAACCTGGATTTCTTGGATGTGCTGGGGTGTGACTAAGAGGTGTAACCTAAAATTGAATAAATATGCTAGCCTTTTCCTCCACACTGGCTTTGTCTTCCAAAAGACAATGGGTATGGGTAATTGTGGGCTCCAAAAACAATGGCCATACAACTATACCATCATACAATCCTCCTCATCCATTCTAGTTCTTTACCTGGACAATGGCTTCTTCTGTCTCCCGGAAAACCTGTTTAGCCAGGTCTTTCTGGATGGCCACAAAAGAAACCAGAATACGTCCCAACCACTGCAGGGCCACGCGAGTGAAAACAGGGAGCTCAGAAACAAGCAAGGAATTGATGGCAAGATAGGTATTCATGGCAGCTTCCTCTTCATATGTTACACTGCCTGTTTCATTCCGCTTTTCCTCCAGCTCCTCATAGTCCAGTTGCTTGTCCAAACGCTTCCTGATCAGTTTCTGAGGACCCTTCAGGGTCTCTGCCAAGTTGCAGAGTGGATGGTACACAAGGTAATCCAGACGTTTCTGCTGTCAGGGAGTAAAGACAAAGACATTTTTGAAAATGTGGTTTCCTCCACCTTATCAAGTCAATAGCAGAGCAGAGTTCTTGGAAGCTGAAGCTCAAGCTCAGCAGTATCACATCCCTTCTTGTGTTGCTCAAAATTATGGAGAAACTAGATGTGAAGAGCTTCTGCTTAAAAAGAACAAGGAACTTCTTAAGATTATCTGCAGTAATGTATCAGCTTCTGTTCATTAGGCAGCAGAACAACCCAGCCTGAAGGAACCCAGTCCCTACAATATTCTATCCAGGTTGAGTCTCTCTTATCTGAAATGATTGGGACCAGAAGTATTTGGTATTTGGGAGTTTTATGAATTTTGGAATATTTGCATATACATAATGAGATACCTTGGAGATGGGACCCAAGTCTAGACATGACATTCATTTATGTTTCATATACAGTTGAACCTCTGTATTCACAGGGGATCCATTCCAGACCTCCTTGCGGATACAAAAATCCACACATGCTCAAGTCCCATTCATTTTAATGTGGTGCAGCATGCCTGCACCTGCTATCATGCCTGCACCCTGGTGGCGCAGTGGGTAAATGCCTGTACTGCAGCCATTCACTCGAAACCACAAGGTTGCGAGTTCAAGACCAGCAAAAGGGCCCAAGCTCGACTCAGGCTTGCATCCTTCCGAGGTCGCTAAAATGAGTACCCAGACTGTTGGGGGCAAATTAGCTTACTTGCTCATTAGCTTACTTGCTGTTCACCGCTATGATCTTTGGAATAGCGGTATATAAATAAAACAAATTATTATTATTATTATTACCATGGTCACATATATGCGCTGCTATTTAACAAAAATAGGGGCTTGCTATCCACAGCTGGTTAAATCCACAGATGACAAGTCCGCCAATAAGGAGAGTGGACTGTATACACGTAGGCGGAAGGTAATTTTATACACAATATTTTTTCCATATTTTATTTATAACATTCATAATATACAAATACTTATATTAAAAAAGCTAATAGTCATATTTACACAATAATGATTTGATAACTGACTTAATCTTATGAAGTGTTGTTCTCCGTTAATCATTATTACTTTCCTTCCTTTTGACTCTTAACTTTATAGTCTATTATTTTCAATCTTGAGTATTATATAAAGTCAACCTGACAACAATAATTTTTAATTTTTATCACAGATAATTTTGTGTTGATCTGAATGTTAACTGTTTTAGACTTTCCAAGTGGAAAAGAAGAAAAAATAATATTCAAAAGATAAATTTGTAGAAGCTAAATACAACTTATCTTGAGTTTACAGTTAATTTAAATATGTCTATTCCCCATATCATAACAAGACACTATATTACCAGTCCCTGCCAGTTCTCCTTCCAGTAAATTGGACCCCATGTTTTTTCTGCATCAGTCATACACAATATTTTTTAATAATTCTGTGCATGAAACAAAGTTTGTGTACACTAAACCACCAGAAAGCAAAGGTGTCATTATCTCAGCAACCCATGTGGACAATTTAGGATTTTTGGAATATTTCGGATTTCATATTTCTGAATAAGGAAGACTCAACTTGTAGGAATATTTTGCAGCAGGGATGTGCAGCAGCATGTACCATCCATGTCATATGGGGAACATCAATGCACCATGTCCACTGCTGTCAAAATTGTTGGTGCAGATGATGGAAATAGCATGAACAGTGGTTTGAGGAGAGACCATTTTGGTGTAGCCTTTGGGAAGTTGCCTCTCCTTGTTTTACAGTACTGCAAAAAGAGAATTGATGCAATCAAACCAGAGCCTTCATGCTTGCACATTCAAGTAGATCTCATAGTGTAGCAGGTTCTCACTGGGAAACAAGCACCAACCAATAAGCTACTTGCAGATACAAAGGTTCTGAGGAAGGTAGGAGGCAAGGGAATTGCTTGCACTTTTTCAACACTGTACCTCTCTTACCAGGGGGAAAACCAGAAATAAAAGAGTACTTACAAACTCAGGGAAGACAGTGGTGTGGAGTTTTCCTGCAAGGTGACAATATAGCTGGGTAGTCTCTGCTCCTATTTCCAGTTCATTTTCATGTGGTTTAGAACTGAGGAACACCTAAGGGAGAAAGAACTGGACCTGAAGACATTAAAAATGACTCTGTTTGGAACATACCCATTGGCAAGAGTTGGATCAGATTCATGTGGGTACTCAGAAGAACACACACACCCCAAATAAAAAATCCACAGTTGGGCAACAACTTGATAAGGACCAACTAATGTCACTAAATATGAAACAGTGTTAAGTAAATGAAGCACCAGGCTCACAAATGAAACATCATTATTCATTATTGATATAATCCATGTTGCTCGTTAAAACCATTAAAGCAGGTCCCTAGTTAAAGCATACCATTTAAATCAGGCAAAGGAGGAGGAAATCAGTGGGAGGAAAAGAAGGGAAGGAAAAGAGAGTGGGAAATCAAATTTTAATTAATTTACTACTTGGCATTCTGCCTCTCTAAAACATAGGGCAGCTTATTGGATAGAACAACTAATAACTGACATTGAAAGAGAAGCTGGGAGTTATGTCAGTGATTCCTACAGGGAGAATGTATTTGTATTTCCTTCATAATACAGTGCATGTAGGTGGCTCAGTCTCCAGGTCAGAAGTTACTTTTTCTGTCCTTCTAACAAATTGTCATCTTCAATCACTCATTGTTGCCAGCCTGATTGTCTAACACTTGAAAACCTCCTGGATTCTATTGCTAAGCCCAAATCTAGAGAATTTGGGAAGCAATGGGCTATGATCATTCATTAACACTTTCGCCAACTGCCAGGCTAAAAACACAGTCAAATTTCCTCTCTATTTCTGTTTTTAGACTGCCCCCCCCCAAAAAAAACATAACCTACTTACAGAATCAGTGAATCAGACAGTGGCGGGTTACAAACCGCCAAAAAATACGTATTGAATACGTATTAGGGTTAGGAAGGGGCGGTGCTTCCGCACCCCCTAACCCTAATACGTAGTCAATACGTAAAAGATGGCGGCGCCCTTTCTACATGGGCGCCGCCATCTTTGCGTATTGGACGCACAGCATCCAGACGCGTCGCGCCGCTGCTGACGTAGCGAGCGCGCCCCTGGCGCCTCGCTACGTCGCAAACGCGACGCAAAAAGAAGCTCCATTTTGGAGCTTCTTTTTTCGGTCCGCGCGGGAGTCGGGCCGTTTGAAGGCTCCGGCTCCCCCGCGGACCTTCTGGCGGCGGCGCCAGACCGCTGCAAAGCGGCGGTCTGTACCCCGCCTAAGATTGCACAAAAAATGTACCACCAGTGCTCAGCAAGTGGCAACTGCATTTTTAGATACTGGTCTGAAGCCTCATTCTAAAGTAGTATTCAGTGGGAGGGGGGAGGGGGGGGGTATATATATAAAACCCTGAGACAAAAAATTATTTTGGCCCCCCAAAAATTCCAGGAGACAGTGCTTTGTGAAGTTCCCTCTTCTGTTTGTGCTTGCTTGATTCCACCAGACTTTCTTCTACTCCTTTTCTCAAGAGTAAGTTTCAATAACTGATAGAATTAGTTCTATCAGCATCTGCCAGATGCTGTGGAACTGCAGCTCTCAGCATCCCTTATCACTGGCTATGTCAACTCAGACTGATGGGAAGTGCAATCCAACAATATCTGTAGGGCCACAAGTTGCAAGTTGCTGACTTTTGATTTAATTCAGTGAAGCTTATCTCTGACATGCATAGAATCATTTCCTTCCTCTCACTTCTCTCACTAAAAAGATAGCATAAAAAAAACCCTTAAGCCTTTGGGTGCCTTTAAACATAGCACCTTTTTCGGGGGAAGGAGTTGTGAGACATCCTTTTCTTTATTTATTTTTTGGAAGGAATCCATTTTGGGGGGGGGAATTGCCTAGTATTTCAAAATATAGCTACATTGAGTAGCACTCTGCAACTTTCTAGTTTTAACAAAGTACACTCAATCGTTGCCTTTTCTTCAATACATCTTTAACACTACCATTTCAGATAAAATTACGTCATGAAGGAAGTTTTTGACTACTCTATAGAAATATTTTCCAGCCTGTAGATCAGGGGTGGGTAAAGTGTGACCCTCCTCAGTGTGGCCCCTCAACAATCCAAAAGCCCCTTATTGGACTGATTTTTTGGACATTTGGGGAGGGCAAAACTAGCCAAAATGTGCCTAAGCCACAATGTTTTGCTTCCTGTAACCCTTCAAAGCCCTCTAAACCTCACCAAAACATGGGGGGGGGGGGAGAAAAAACACCCCAAATCAGCTAAAACAGTAGCTGTAAGGAATATCGCATCACTTGGGCACACCAAAACATGTTGATGGGGTCCTCTGGGCAGCTGCAGGGTGGAAAAAAATAGCTCCTGTCCCAGCCCAGTTGCTTGCCCCTCTTGTAGATATTCAGCTATCAACTACTATAAAATGCTATGTGGCCTGGATAAGGGATAGAAGAAATATTTGAAAATAACCAAAAAATTGTCAGGTGTCAAGAAATACTGTTAAGATGAATCCTGAATCCTTATGAGAATCTTCACAGTGAAGGACTTATTCTGTGCAAAAATCACCAATAGTTGTTTTGTGCAAAAGCAAAACAAAAAAAACTGCATTTTCTGCACAAAAAATGCTCTAGTTGAGGACTTATTCTGAGCAAAATTCACACATGATTGATTTACATAGAAAACAGCATTTTCTGTGCAGGAAACAGCTTTTTCCACACATAAAATAGTACCATTACATAGAAATACAAACAGAAAATGCTGTTTATCTTCTGTACATCCATGTGCAAATATTGCACAGAATAAGTTCTGAACAGAAAATAGGTTCAAATAAAGATAGGATACAAAAACATTATGGTTGGCTAAGAAATGACCTTTCTCAATTCAGTATAGCTTTAGTCTTTATCTTAGGGTGACAAGTAAAATGAGCTTGTAAGAACCAGAGTCAAGGGAATGAATGAATGAATCTCTTCCCCCCCACCACCTCTCTCTCTCTCTCTCTCTCTCTTCCTTCTTTCCTTCCTTCATCATGGCAGACTCTCTCAGGAGGATGGAGATCACTCCTGCTGGATCTGTTGTTTGCACATTGTATTTTTGCTCTTTGACTGTGGTAAAGGAAAGACATATACAGGTGGATGAAAGGGAATGGCCAACAGAAATGAAAATACTGTTGCTAGTCTACCTATCAATGCATTTGTAGGCCAGGTCATTTCTTCTCATGTGTTATATTGTCCCAGAAGTTTATTCACATCTTGACAGGATTTCCCTGAGGTAATGATCTGCTGGAGCATGTTCATCTTGCCAAATCTCAAGGGTAGGAGATTCCAGTTCATGCAGAATATTGTAAACAGCTTAGCGGATACTCTCTGTTTTCTCTAATCTCATTAGCTTTTTACTCCTTTCCAATGGTTTTGCTCAAAAAGAATATCACAGCAATTAGATATACTTGTCAGTACAAAGCCCAATATGAAGGTGTAGTGGAGATGCTGTGGCATAGTTTGGTCACATTTTCTTTCTAAAGCTTGTATTGATGGAGGATGTCTCTGTTTGCTAGAGCTTAGGAGAAAGAGAAGAGTGGTGGAGCACTCTTGTTATTTTCTCCTCTCATCAAAAGTGTCACTATTTCTCAGAATCCTGAGTACCCATTGATACTAAGGGAAGGGGTGTTTTGAGAGGTAGGTTGTAAACTTAATTGCCATACTGGGGATAACAGATGTTCTTGGATGCAAGTCCTTTCAGCCTAGCCAGAGTAGACTCAAGTAAGGGGTAAGATGAATTTCAACCCAACAATATCTGGAGAGCTACAAATGGGCCACTGCATCTGTAGTGTATGTCTGAAATGTATGAAACTATAGCCAGGACAAAAAGGAACTACTGCATAGTACTGCAAATGAAATGTGCCAGACACTTGTTCACCCTGATCTGCTATACAAATCTATTTGGACTGGTGCATTCACTTGATGTGTGGCTTGGTAAAATCTAGGGGAAATCTCATCTAATGAGCCAGTGCATCTATCTCAACTTTTAAAACCTTGATATGGTGGGCACAACTTCAGTCATGATTATCTAAGACACTTTGTCGGAGAAGAAAGCAGTGCAAAATCCCTGCTTAGGTTTGCCATTTTTATGATCTAGCTTCTACATGTGAGAAAGAAAGATTACCTCTGTATTGGTAAGGAAAGATGTTACATTCTCCTTCAGATCAGTGACAGCTGATGCCAACCACTGGAACTTTTCTTCCAACTCATCAAACTCCTTGTCCTCTGTCTGAAGACCAGAAAAAGAAAGTTACATTATAGTTTTCACTATCATTTTGCCCCTGGGTAGTAAAGTATTAGCCTTGAACTCTAGGATGACAGGAAAAAGATGAAGCACTGAAAGGGCTTGCATGGTAGCAGCAGATAGTAGTGGATAGTGATGTCCATACGAGGGAAGGCGAGATTTCATTTGGTTTGCATTTTAGCACAAATTTATCATATCCTTTCATTCCTGAACCTCAATGTCAACTGGAAAGTAATTAGATGTCAAAAACCCATACTTTCTCCACACTTGCGAAGCAGTACACAAAAAACAATGTGCACAAAAAAATGCATGGACTTGAAACAATGCATGTAAAAATCGTATGCTTACAAAATAAGCACAAGCATGCTTTATCTAATAAAGACTTAGAGAAATACATAAATTTGAAAAACTGCTCACACAGATGCACAGAAAGCATTTGCATAGTTTGAAAAATGTGTATAAATTTTTCTGCAGAATAAAAAAATAAATCACCCCGATGCAGAACCAAGACGCAATGAATTTACCCATGGAAAATGAGAATCTAAGTAATATCAACCTTGACAGATTTTCTTAACCCTAGCAGGTGAACATGAATCATATCCTTAAATGTATATTGTAGGTTACAGGCACTGATGATGATGATGATGATAATTTATTTTATTTATATACCGCTATTCCAGAGATCATAGCAGTGAACAGCAAGTAAGCTAATTAGCAAGTAAGCTAATTAGCCCCCAACAGTCTGGGTACTCATTTTAGCGACCTCGGAAGGATGCAAGCCTGAGTCGAGCTTGGGCCCTTTTGCTGGTCTTGAACTCGCAACCTTGTGGTCTTGGTGAATGGCTGCAGTACAGGCATTTAACCACTGCGCCACCAGGATGATGATGATGTACACAAAACGTGTGCCTGTCACCTTCCAAGAAGCTTCCAGGAAATTAAATTTCATTCATGTTACATGCATACCCTGAGTCAGCATTCTCCAAAGGGATACTCTACTAGCACTGTAAAGTAAAACTCCCAAGCATATCCTATGGTCGTGGGTGGCATTAATTGTTCAAAATAGTCTTCCTCTGTACTTCTGAAGTGCTATGATGCCTAACTGGTAAAGTTTCCCAGCCATGCTCCTTAGACAAAGCTTGGGAAGTTACTTTTAAAAAGAATGGCTATATTCTGAATTCATCCATAATTGAATGGTAATAGGATGATGCTCTGGAACCTCACTTATAGCTGGTTTCAGCATGTGATTATATCACATCATCTTAAAAGTAACTTTTCAAGCTGAACAGCTAAGGTATGATAGTGAAAGGAATTAATTAGGTTTGCTAGGAAATGCTATTCCCACTGGATTTTCCCCCAGCTTCTGGATTTATTTTATTTTGCCACCAAGGATATTTCAATCCATTCCTGCACTTCAGAAGTCACATAGGCCAGGCTGCATTGCCCTGCAACTGCTGGTGAAAGTAAAAGATTGGTACTTCAGCTCAGTAGCATCAGGCTACTTATGGTCAGTTCCTGATAAAGGCTAGTCTTAAGCATAATCAAGACACTCCAGCATCCATAGAACAGCAATGGTGTTAAGCCTGATATTTTACAACAGGCAGTGTGATGAGGACAAGCAAATGCTTTGCATACTTTGAGGACAACATAAATGACTTGTGTTATCATACTCATTACACAAGACAGGAACACCCTCAGTCAGGTCACAAGCAGGTGTTGTTATACAATCTCTTCAGTGCAGATGTCATGATCCCAAAAATGATCTCATGTGCTCAGAGAGACTAAAATGTAATGGCTTATTGCTATTTATGAAGGAGCCTGAAGTCACCAGTGAGTTCAGTGTGATGGAATGGAAACTATGGGTGGAATGTGGGCACCTGAAGAACTCTCATTACCAAGAGAAGTCAGTCTCTATTTGTGTATGCTTGCCCTACACACACACACACACACATGTCCCACCACTCAAGGACACGACCAGGCATTCCACATACTTAATGAGAGTGGGACTAAACTGAAGCCAGGAAACAAGATGGGGATGCAAATGGCAGTATTCACCTTAGACACAATTCCAGCCTCATGCATGAAGAGGCGGCTCAGTCGTGTGGTCTTCTTGGCAATGGAGTGTGGGTTGAGACGAGCAAGCCGGTCCCGCAGAGTCAGGTACCCAGGTTTATTGTATTTATTTGCTATTCCCAGTCACATGGATTAGATGGAAAGAAAGAGGGGACACATTATACAAGGCTGGAAAGAAAGTCCTAGGTATCTGGCAGTACAGATATTGCACCACTGAGCCTTGTCCCAGATAAAAAGAGAAAGAGTGCCTTATGGTAGAAAAATTCCTTCTTTTGAATCATTCTGGTACTCCAGCTGTTTCTAAACATATTTTCAGCTCCCACTTGTTTTAACTTGGTTGTAAAGTCACCTTGGATGTTGAGAGAAAGGCAGGAAACAAATGAATTAAATAAACACATAACAAAAGCTATTCCCAGGTTTGAGACAATGCTAGTTAAGCCACCTCTCAGGAGGAAGCAAATATACTCTCAGCAAGCTATTGCACTCCTTCTGAAGCTTTGGCTAGAGATCCATAGATATTACGTCACACTGAGAGCCTGCCTGGTGTAGTGGCTGGACTGTTGGACTGGGATTTGTGGGATCCAGGGCTGGCTTCCAGGGAGAGTTCAGGTTTGATTTAGTCTAGGACCCAATTATTTGTCTTTTTGGGAAATGATTGGGTTCTAGAATTAATCAAGCCTGAACTCTCCCTGGAAGCCAAGATTACTAAATTGAGGCTGTTGTACTTTGGCCCCTTTATGAGAAAAAATTACTCATTAGAAAATTAGAAATTTATGCAGGGGAAGATAGAGGGCAGTAGAAAGAGAGGAAGACCACATGCCAGATGGATAGACTCGTGGGCCTGAGCCTACAGGACCTGAATAGAGAGGTAGAGGATGGGGAGCTTGGAGACTATTCATTCACAGGGTTGCCATTAGTTGAGGTTGATTCAAAGGCAGCTAACAACATCAAGGACTGCATCTGTACTGCAAAAATAATGCAGTTTTACACAACTTTAACTCCCATGGCTCAATGCTATGGGATCTTGGAATTTGTAGTTTGTTGTGGTATCAGAACTCTCTGACAAAAAGGGTAAATAGCTCACAGAACTACAAATCCCAGAATTCTAATGAACTATGGCAGTTAAAATGGTACCAAATTACATTGTTTTTCCAGTGAAGATGCAGATGCAGCCCAGGTTGGGGTCCCAATTAAGCCTCTCCTGCCTCACAGGATCATTATGCAGATACAGTACAGAGGAGAAGAGTCACACAAATTGCCTTGGATTCAAGGAAACGTAGAATATAAATACAATACATAATAAGTAACTGTCTATCTGAAGAAGTCAATACTAATAAGAGTCTAGATAAAATGCAACCTTGCTTATGATAGCAAGTCTTTTCCAATCCCTTCTGCTGCAAAATTCGCTTCATTTCTTCATCTGACAAATTATACTTAATCTCATGTTCAAGCTATTGATTTGCCAGCAATAGAACTCAAAAAACAAAACCATGCATTGAAAGGCATCTTCTCCTTGCAACAAAGGCTTTCCTCCATATCTGTGAGAAATCACCTATCTGAAAATAATGCTGTAGACCATGGTTAAGATCCAGAACTTTTTTTGAATTTTAGCATGTTAAATTTGTAAGTCACAAGCACTGGCTCAGAAAATTACTGAAAAAAATGATGTTAGGTTTATTTTTTCATCTCTATGGTTCCTTTGTTGGTACTTTCTTCATGCCATTGAGGCTGAGTTATCCTCAGATTAACCCACATAATCTAGACTACACTGTCCTGCCAAGTGATAGCAAGCATATATCACAAAGCAGGAATGGTGAAGCATTGTGTGTGTGTGTGTGTGTGTGTGTGTGTGTGTGTGTGTGTCTTCATTGTACCTGCCAATTTATGCGTATGGTGACCCCATGAATTTCATTGGGTTTTCTTAAGCAAGGAATACTCAGAGGTGGTTTTATCAGTTCCTTCCTCTGAAATATAGCCTACAGCACCCAGTATTCTTTGGTAGTCTCCCATCCAATTACTGACCAGGGCTGACCCTGGTTAACTTCCAATATCTAACAGAATCTGGTACCTTTGGGGTATTTAGGCCTTGGTAAACATTTGATCTTCCACATATTTCAAACTTGAACACCCACAAGTCCCCACCAGCATGGACTATCTTTAGGGATTAATTATGGGACTTGTAACCATAATATTTGGAGGGCCAAAGATTTAAGTGGAAAAAAATAGCTCCATGGCACTGAAACCAGCCATATGATACAGACCTCCTGCAGGTTCAGCTATGCAAGAGAAGGAACAAGAAAACAGTCATCCCTCACCTACTTCCTTTTGCCTTTTGTACTCATTGATATTGGCATTGACATCTGACATAGTAGAGGCTGCAGCCTGAAGGGCTCCATAGGCACTATCATTGTCTGGAGTGTTTTCCAAAATCTTCTGCAGCAGAAGTGGGTATTTTGTGATCCGTTGCACTGGCATCACCAGGAAGAAGCTCAGATCTGAAGCACTAGTGTGAGGCCTGTCCAAAAAAACACATATTAAAATTTTAATGGGGCTTCAGAACATTCTGGCCTGCCTCCAGCTGAGGGTCTGACTCCCTGAGTTTCTGTTATTAGAGCAGTAAGGGTTGTACCTCTTTGTGAATCACAGATCCTATGAATCACAGAGACCATGAACAAGACAAACAAGGTCACCAGGGCTAGCCTGAAGAGAGAGAGTCCTCCCTCCATGATAGCTGTCATCCTTTGGCCTGTGAGGGAGTGAACAGGCAGGCCCAGCTCCACCAGGGCTAGCCTGAAGAAGAGCCCTCCCCTCCCTCCAGTCAGTCCATCTGCCTTGGTCCAGGCCTCAGAGGGAAAGAATAATCACTGGACCTCATCCCCTTTCCCACCACCATTCCCTTCTCCTTTTGTGGCATGTATTTTAGATCGTAAGCTTGAGGGCAGGGAACTGTCTAATTAAAAATAATAATTGCAAGGCGCTCTGAGAGCCTTTAGGGCTGAAGAGTGGGGTATAAATGCCATAAAAAAAAGGTTGCTGTAGCTGTAACTGTGGTTCTCCAAGTGGTTATCTATCAACTCACACAACTCCCCCTCCTCCCCTCTGTGGTCTTACTCATCTTTAATACACAGTACCACTATGGTGGATAAGAACTAGTGGGATTTGAGCTGCAGTTGTCTAGAATGTGCATACTGGTAGGGGTGGGTGGGGGTGTGCAGCCAAAAGACCATTCAACTCTAGAAGTTGTCAAAGATGAGTATGCAGGCACAGAATGCATTGTGGATACTGGGAACTACCAGTAATCAGTTACAGCAGGAAGGTGAAACATTCCAGTCTTTGCACAGTCAACTTACACTCAAATTTTTAAATAGCAAAACTCCTGGAAATTCAAAGCTAGACATCAGTTGATACTAACCGGTATATGCCATATTCCAGTGATGTGTGTGGACACTGGCAGATTTACTCAGTCTGATTTGGAGAGTGTGTCTTTGCTTATTTGGAAAAGAAAATGGTCACTTCCATGCTCAGTCAATCAGAGAAGTGTCTCAGCCAGCTGAAGTGATGGAGTGACCCAAAGGGCACACATGCTTCCAGCCACTGACTGATGTCCTTGCCTCATTACACACAATGTCATGTTTGTTTAGCTAACAAACTCATTCTGGGACTGATTCTTCTCTCAAACAGGGAGAGAAGAAGTAACAGAGCCTGGGAGTAGGTGCCTGCAGGAGCATAAGTAAAACGGCAAGACTGACAATCTTTTTTAAAAAAGACACCTCCAGAAATAGACATGAAGAACAGGCTGAAAAGTAGACATTTTTATATCCAGGTTAGCTCACTTCTTCTCACATTTAGATTAATCGCCAGTGGTGGTCTGCTAAAATCTTTGGCCAAGTAACAGAGGAGAAAATATAAGGATTTAGGACTGCAGACACATAGACAAACATTACAGAAAACTCACTCAACAACATGACTGTAGTTATTAAATCTTTAGGGTAAAGTATGCTCTTGGTCACAGAGACCAAATGAATTGTGTATTCTAGTGCCCGATACAGAAATTCCATTAGCTGACAAATTATTTACTTTGTCTTCCATTTCTCTTAAACCATTACAATAGGTGTAAGGGACAGCAGTTTCAGTCTCTCATTTAACTTGCAAATAATGCTCAATTGAGTCAATTGTGTCAATGTC
The DNA here is from genome assembly GCF_019175285.1 of Sceloporus undulatus. NCBI lineage: Eukaryota > Metazoa > Chordata > Lepidosauria > Squamata > Phrynosomatidae > Sceloporus > Sceloporus undulatus. Next base: position 112,768,240 of record NC_056523.1, on the reverse strand, counting down.
AAAACAGTGTCCAGCACAGGTTTCAGCTTCAGGAGGTTTTAATACATTGGATGTGTGAATCACACCATCGCTGATACCATCAAAGGAACTACTTACACTGTGGAAGTCAGGGTATCCACAATCTCTTTTTGCAGCCTTGGGTCTTTCCTGTATATCTCCAGCAGTAGTAGAGCTTGGTCATAGTTGGCACAATAAACCTTATACACATTCTCCATCTCCTCCTTGGACTCTTGGAATAAGGTGCCTGAAGTAGCCAAGTTACAAGACAGTAACATCAGAGATTCAGTCAGATTTGCATGATAGGTAGCCACTGAAGCTATTATTCCTCACATCTCTACAATTATTCATGTTTATGTGAAATATATGAGAAATGTAGAAACCTGCAGTAAGAATTGACTCATTAATTAATAAACTAATTAAAAATAGCTAGTGACTAGTATTTGGCAGCACTGGCTAACTATCAGCCACTCTTTGTTGATCCTTGCTACTTTCTTAAAGCTGCTGATCTGCAATTCTACAAGTGACAGCTGAAGTCACAATGGGCAGAATTTCCTCATTGGGGTCTAAACAAAAGTGGGCAATATATGGCCATAGGCCATATATCTCCATTCTGGCAGTCAAGGGAGGAAATAATTTTGCAACTTGCCTTAAACCAGGAAGAATGTAGTTTGTTTCTGAGGTGATTAGCACCTCTGCAAACTTCCCAGTAATGCTACTCAGTTTACATAAACTCAAGGTGAGAGTTTTGTCTTTGATGTGCTGCTGGTACAGTGGTTGAAGTAAGTAGCAGATGTTGTGTGTGTGTGTGCGTATGTGGGCGTGCCAAAACAGACAGAAGGCCCTAAAATGTGGCAATATGGAAGCAGGATCTACAACCACCAGGAGTTCAAAATGGTTCTCCCACCTGTCACAGACAGAATAAGGAAACTAAGGAGGAAACACAACCTCCAAATGATCTACAAATCAACCAAGAAAATCCAGCAAATGCTGCACTCAGCAAAGGACCCTTTCATGGCTGAAGGAATTTACCGCATACCATGCAGCTGAAGACAAGTCTACATAGGGACCACCAAATGCAGTGTTCAAACATGAATCAAGGAAGACGGGGGACACTGCAGCAGTCTATTATCACCTCTGTTGAAAGCCGCCCGGATTCCCAGTGATCGGGTGGCATATAAATAAACCCTATTATTATTATTATTATTATTATTATTATTATTATTATTATTATTATTATTATTATTAGCAGAACATGTTATAAATGCACATGGGCATAAAAAGCTATTTGAAAACACTGAAATTCTGGACCATGCCAACAACTACCAGGTCAGGATGCACAGGAGAGCCATTGAAATCCACAAACACCTGGACAACTTCAATAGAAAAGAAGAAACCCTGAAAGTAAACCAAGTTTGGTTACCAGTCCTGAAAAATGCCAAAACTCAGCGCATGCAAATGAACATCACCAAGGGTCAGGAGTTTTCCCAGCAGACAATGGCCCAGTACAGACTACCAATTGGCGACGACCTGGGGCCAATTTTAGGGTTCCAGAGCATGCAGCATCCGCATGCTCGGGAACCCTAACACTTATGGACAGTGCCATCTTTATGTGGCACCACCCATATGTGGCACGTGTGCATGATGCAAGCGCAATGCTGTGTCCACACCTCCGGGCACCGCGCTTGCATCTTGGATGCACTGATGACATCATCCTCACATGCCAAAAAGAACCTGTTGTTTCCAGGTTCTTTTGGGTCTGGAGGGATGCAGTGCCATTTGGCTGCTGTGGCATTAACTTGGAGGAAAACAGGCCACCGCCAGGCTGCCTCTTTGGGGCTGTCTGTCCCGGGCCAAACACAAATCTTCCTTGTGTATCCTTTCATCCTGAGGCCTTGCTATTTAATAACAGACCAACACACAGATCAACATGTAAATCACTTCCTCTCAACCAAGAGGTCCTCCAGTGCAACTCTGTGGTCAACACCTGCCAGACATTGACCATAGAATAGCGCTGGAAGAGCTGCAAATGCCTAGTGGAATGTTCTCTCTAGAAATCTCTAGGTCCTTCAGTGCAATGTTTAGTTAAAACTGACCATAGAGTTGCTCTGGAGAACCTAGAGACTCCTAGACAGAACAAACTAATAAAACGCCATGAATAATCAAATCCTCAAAAGTCAAATCTTCAAATGTGGAGGGACTAGTGTACAATTTTAAGCATCTGTTTTGCTAAGAGTTTTATAAGTATCTTGCAAGCCAACAAGGCATTTTAACAAAGATAAATTCATCAGAAAAATATGGCTGAGTACATAATAAATACACTATGGCCAGTTACAGACCGGCCTAAAAGTGCGCACTCTGCACGTGCTAGGGTTACAAAGGGGCGTCCTTTCTGGACGCCCCCACCCCTAGGATGCACGGAGCGCGCACAAAATGGTGGCGGCCATTCCACACGGTCGTTGCCATTACTATGTCATGACCGTGCCACCTCTAAACGAGGCGGCGCGGTTGTGACGTAGTGGGGCCATGCGAGGGCGCCTAGTGCGCCCTTTCCGCGGCCCCAGAAGGAGCTCCGTTTCGGAGCTCCTTCCAGCTTTGTGTCTCTGGGCGCAGCCTTTAGATGGCTGCACCCAGCGACGCAGAGGAGAAAGGGGCCAAGCAGCCCCTTTCTCCTCCTCCTGGCCACAGCGGGGGGTCCTTGGGGCTTGAAGCCCCAAGGACACCCCTTTCCAGGCTGCGGGGAAGCAGCCTTTTGCCGCTTCCCCACGGCCTGGAAAGCGGCGGATCAGGGTCTCCGCGGCTGCCGCTCTAGCCACTGAGGCCCTGATCTGGCGGGGAAAGGAGCGGGTGCAGGCCGCCGCTTTTCGGCGGTCTGTAACGTGCCTATATATACTATAGCTTTAAATAAACTATATAAAATGAATTTATATTTATATTAGTGTTTTTAGCTTTTTTGTCATTTCCTCCATTTTTTCTTTATGTCCTACATTCTGTGGTGTCTTGTCCTCTTTTGTGGTTATGGCATCTGGTCATCAACAGCACTTGGAGACCCAGGGTGGGGACTACTAAGAAGTAAAGGAGCAGAAGCAGGAGAGATTCTAAGTCAGAAACCAATTAATGGCTCAGATAGCAGTTGCCTAAGTGACTGCTTTTTATGTTCTGCTAACTGACTGGTTACAGTCCTCATGCTTCACATGCCCTCCAAGCTCCTGCCACTCTGCTTTCTGATCCAGTAATTCATAATTTCCCTCCCTTTAGTTAGCATACAGAATAGCCTTCTTAACAGCCAGATGCAGCACTAGAGGTGAAATCCTGCTATGACCTTCCCTTTGTCCATAATTTTGAGTATGAATTTTATTATTCTGGCACAAATGATCAACGCTTGTTTTCTTCTTAGTCATTTGTAAATACCTTCAAAGTAATTATGTTTTCCTGCTACAGAGAGCAACAACAGTTTTAGAATCAGAGGCATAGCGAATTAACACTGAAACCAACTGGCATCAAAATCTTTTGATTTTGAAAATGTTTACCTCTTGCGCAGTTCCCCTTACTAAACTAGGTGTGTTTGATCAGGAGAGATGGTGCTTCTGTACATTACATGAATAACATTGCTTGCAATATTATTGCTGGCCTAATAGTATTTATTCCCAAAAGTCAAATATAGAATTGATTGAGTGAAGTTCTGTTAGTGATATATGCATGTGTAAGTGTGGCTTGGGAGGCAGTATCATATAGTGGTTTGAGCACCAGATTGTGACTCTGGAGGCCAGGGTTTGAATCTTGCTCAATCATGAAAACCCACTAACTGGGTGACTTTGGGGAAGTTACACCCTCTCAGAGGAATGCTATTCTCTAGCCATTTCGGTCCCATCCAAAACCTCCTCCATAATGCTGCTGCTGCTGTTCAGTGATAAAAGGGGAGGAAGGAGGCAATTCAGACAATGGAGATGGGGCTGGTCTGGGCTCCAAGGGAAAGGGAAGGGAAGGTACCATCTGTAAGTACACCCATATTTCTTCCTTCTTCTGAACCATGACCAGCTACTTTTTCATCACATGAATTGCTTCCTTTCCCTCTCCACCAAAAACAGCAGATGCCCCTCTGGGGCTTGATGCTCTCCCTAATTGATGTAGGATTTTTGCACTCACTGATACGAAAAAGCTGCTCATGGTCCTGTTTCACTGTAGTTTCAAGTCCTTCTAGGAAATGTTTAGAAACTTGTAGTACATCATCGATATTTGAGAACAGTCCTTCCAGGTTGAGTTCAGGCAGCTGAAAAACACAATAGGATTGTGTGCCCAACTTCCTTTTCTGTGCTAAACATGTGTCCCCATTTTTCAAAAGCAAGAAAGTGACTATTGTTTGCATGGTGATTGCTCTCTTCCAACTCTGCTTCCAAGACTACCTCAAACAGCTGTTGATTTTGTTAATACAGAAATTTAGACCAAATTGTTACAGAATCAAAGCAAAGAACAGAAGAGCAACTAGTGCTTGGTAGTCACTGCCTGCCTGCCAAAATAATCTAAATCTTGTAAGGGTTACTTTTCTGAACTACTTTCAGAATCTACTGAACATGTTGTCTGGAGATTCTAGGAGTTATAGTTCAAAATAGTAACTTTTCCAAGCTCTAGGAGAAACGTTCTGGCAATAAGTTCCAGAAGTCACCTCCAAGAAAATTTCTGAATATCTGTGCATTCCCTGTTCTTGCTGGAAGCATTGTGGAAGATTTTAACAACAGCTTGTGAATTATATTATCCCACCCTAGAATGTACTGTATCTTCCCAATTTGCTGGCATTCAGTCAAAAACATCTGTTCAGTCTTCTCTCTGTAAAAATTAACTACCATCACATAAGTTCACATAAGAATACTTAACTTTGTTCCAGTGGCATCACTAGGGTGGTTGTCACTTGATGTGATAATCTCATGGACCTGTCTGAAATTTATCTCATGCAGATGTTGCCAGAAGCAACAGCTGCTTGGAGAGACTGCTCTAGCATAAGCTGTCCACATGCTAGAGGGGGGAGGAAGTGGGAGGGAGGAGTGATCCAGGCTAAGCTACAGGATGGATAAACACAAGGAAGAGCTTTGCCATCCAACAAGCCTTCTTGCTTGCTGGCCAGCATGGAGCCAGCATTTTCCCAGATATGGAAGTCATTTTGGTATCATCACTTCTAATCATGTAATCTAGTGCCGTTCACTCCTCCCACACTGCCCTAGTGGTGCCACTGCTTTGTGCATCTCCCAAAAGCATTTCTGTTTATATAATTTGGGATAGACTACTGGGGATTTTAAATGTTTTGGTGGCTCTTGAACATTTACTCCCAAATAAATGATTTGAGGTTTAGTGCTCCCCCTTTTTCTCTCTCTCACCTGCTTATTCTGGAGGTGGATACGGATATCTGAAATGCACAGTTGAAGGTTGTGTACATAGCTGATCTCTGTGTTGATGAGCTCTTCCACAGCCAGCTGCTGGTTCTGCTCAGCTTTATCAGGCCATATCACTGTCTCATATATATGTTTTTCAGCCTCTGGAGTCTCTTTGGCTGGGAGCTCTTCTGGGCTGTCATTTGCCATGACAGGAGCTGTAAAGAAAAAGTAAAGGTGATCTTATATCGTTCGTCTATATGTTTTTATTAATGCCTAAAACAGATTCATTCTATCTCTGCAGTTCTATGGAAATCTTTTGTTATGTTCCTTATCTTTCACAAATGTGAATTCATTGCTCTTACATATGTTCTTCTAACTCAAATGAGGAATGTAGTTCAAATCATTGGCAGAAACCTCATGTACTATAAAGACAACAGGCCTGAGTACATATCCAGGAAATTACTTTCTTGGATATTATTGACTGGGCTCCGAAACCCAATTTGTTGTTGTTATTTGACATCAGATCAACTCTGACTTATGGTGACCCTAAGAATGAGAGACATCCAAGAACTCAGGTTCTTGCAGACTTAGAACCTTAATTAAATCACTTCAATTGTATTGCAATCTTCCTCTTTTCCTACTGCCTTTAACTTCTCCTACTGCTTTTCAACTTTACTGAGACCCAAAAAGTGTCTTTAACGTATATAATGTTAGCCAGAAGAACATCCCAAAGGCCTGTTGCCTTAGCCCTTGCTTGTAATATGGTTATAACATGTAGAAACTCACAGGAACAGACACATTCATCAACTCTCTCTCCCCATCCCACCCCATGGTAGCATTAAATAGCAATGTCAGAATCATCCAACCATTCTATTTCCAGTTTCTAAGTATGGTTGTGCAAGCTGGATAGTGAAAAAAGCTGACAAGAAAATCAACTCATATAAAATAAAGTGCTGCAAAAGACTTCTACAGCTACTGTGGACTGGCCAAAAGAAATGAATGGGTATAGAGTAAATCAAGCCTGAATTCTCACTAGCAGCAAAGATTATTAAACTAAGACTGTCATATTGTTGGAATATCATGAGATGAGGCGGCTCAGTAGAAAAGGTAGTAATGCTTTGTAAATGGAAGGCAGTTGAAAAAGAGGGAGACCAGATTACTGGTGGATTGATTCAATCAAAGAAGCCATGGTTCTGAATTTACAAGATTTGAAAGGGACAGTTGATGGCTGAGGATCTTGGAGGTCTTTCATTCATAGGGTTGTCACAAGTCATCAGAAATATTGCATGTTAATAATTTTAAAGAAATTATTCTCATTTTCACATATTTGGTGGTTTTCTTATATTTTCATTTTGTACATCCCCATTTTCTACTATTCATATCAAGATACCCGTAAAAGTAGTTACCATTAACAAAAGTGATGATAGCTACTTAACAGAGTTATGATGTGGACTAATGAGGGCCAAACTATGTGTGACACACAATTGTAATTTTCTACCAATTTTATTTTGAATGAAAAGCAGCTGTAGGATGCTGAAATCTTGAGTCAGCATGGTGTATGGGGGGAGGATGTTGATTAAGCCTTTTCCTGTGGACATCTTTTTGCCCAAAATAACTCTAGCCTTGCAGTGGGAAAAGGACATAAATTTTAAGGAGGAAGAAAAGTCTGATATGAAAAGGTTAACCATCTTCCTCTAATACTCTATCCATTATTCCAACTTTCCTACAGTTCACGTTATTTCTTTATTTCAAATGCTCGCTTATTGTTCATGCAAAATGGGTTTCAGAAGATACAATGCTGTAGTCATTGTCTCTCCCCTGACATCACACAACTACCTTCTCTTTGTGAAGTTGGTGGTTTTCATTGCCGACATGCATAGTTTTTGGGGAGGTTTCAGGCTAAGTGGCCATGTTCTAGAAGAGTAGGAATAAACTCTTCTAGAACATGGCCACCTAGCCCAAAAACCCATAAAAAACTACCTTCTCTTTGACAGAACTTCATGGGATGTAGATCTGGAGAGAGGAGAAACTGGCCTATATTAGGAATGGACCAGCTGGGCCAGCTATACAATCTGGGAGCCCCTTCAATGAATGGAATCCCTTTGCAGAGTAATACAGGAGAGAGAGCTATTGAATTAAGGAAAAATTACATCCGGTGGTATGTGTAACATGTTGTTTGATTCTACAAAGCCCTTTGAGCATTTTACATGAAGTGTTGTTGCTGCTTCTAGATAGTATCTGCACATTTCCCAAGAGCAGTGGTTAATAAACATAGATGTTGCTAGATTTCCGCACCCAGGAATTTGAACCAACATGGGCAAGAGTCAGGAATTCTGGGAGTTGTACTCCATCTACCCAAGATCTGTGCTTTGGAATTCATGGTCTAGGATGTGTATTATAAGATGATCAGCATAACTTCTTAGCATTATACACTCATATATGCCAAAACATACATAACATTGCCATGTTTACTGATGGTCACAAAACATTTCCTGAAGACAGCTCTGAAACAACTTGAGATATGTTGTTCTAATGATGCATCTACACTGTAGAAATAATGCACCACTTTAAGTGGCATCATATGGAATCTTGGGATTGGCATTTTTACAAGGTCTTTAGCCTTCTCTGCCAAAGAGTGCTGGCGCTTCACAAAACTACAAATAACATGATTTTTATATGATGGAGTCAAGGCAGTTAAACTGGTGTCAAACTGCATTATTTCTACAGTGCAGATGCACTCAGATTGACAGCTCTGCACCAGGTACACACACACACAAATACATACACACATTCAATAGAGACTAAATTTTGTTGCTTCCCTGGGATGCAGAGATAACTTTCAAAACATTTTGACTGATGGATTATTATTTTTCCATGGGAAATACCCACCATTCACTCTGCATTCTATGAGGTTTTATTTTTAGGATACAATTCCTGGAAGTACACCCAATTATTAAATTGTCAGGATTTTTGCGAGAATCAGCATACACTTACTCAAGGTACCAAGTGGGTAACAAATACAGCATAGTAAATTCTGTAACAGTTTGTTAATTTGAACATTTGTGGTTACCAATACTTTTGGCTGACAGAAAGTCTTATCTGATAAAAGTTGGTTTGAATAATAATAATAATAATAATAATAAAATTTATTTGTATCCCGCCCCTCTGAGAACAATCGGGGCGGCTAACAAATACTGTCTAGTTACCTTTCATCAGATTAGATTTCCTCCCAGGCCAGAATTGCTGCTGACCACAAATGTACAAACTGACTAACACTATATAGCTTAATAAACTGTGTTTGTTGTCCTCCTTTTTCTTTTGTTCCTTGAATAGGAATAGTCTGATTCCTCCATCCTTCCTCTACCCTTCCATCATGGTTTAAGCTAGCTGGCAGAGGGACACTCAAGAATATCAGTCTATCACCCCATCACAGAGTATAATAATATATATATATATATATATATATATATATATATATATATATAATGTTAGTATAAAGTTTCTCATAATTTATACAACATCAGCTGGCCCATTAAAAGCTCTCACATGCAGCTCTGTATTCTTAGAAATTAAAATATTTTCAAGCATAGTCATTTGAGAACACTTCTATTTTCTTTCTAGATTCTATTAACAATATATTTTTACTATATCTTTAAGGATATAGGTCTATATATATTCTTAGCTTTTTTTTTTTAAGCTTTCTCCTCTTCCAATAAAATCAAACTGGCATACAGGAGTAATCTCCAACTCATTTTTCCTTGCAACAATTGTATGAGGTAGGTTTGGATGAGCGCATGACTGGACCAAGTAAATCTAGTGAAGCTGAATAAAGCTATAACACATGGTCCTCTCCAGTGTCTACCACTCCAATTGTTTAGTGTCTATACACTTAACTACCATTTATTTTGCTTTTATGAAGTTCCTTCACCCACCAACATTCAGAATTCCAACTTGAAATTGAACTTCAACTTGGACAGCTATCAAAAATGCTCTATCATCTTTTGAAGCATGATTTCCCAATAAATTATGGGTTGGAACAATTTTTTCCTTGGTAAAACTCTCCTATTTGGAATTTTGACTTGTTGACTTGAAACTGGACACTGCAACTTGGATAAGAACTTGAAGCATTCTGTGGAATTCTAAGACATATGGTTTCCTATCTCCCTTTTTTGCTTGTAGCAAGCACCATCTTTAGAATTTCAACTGGAACTTGGCACTGCAATTTGGATGATAACCAAATACACTGTCACATGTTGAGGCATCTATCATGATGTCTCAGTAAGTTATGGCTGCCACAGGCATGCAGACAAGGGTAGAGATCCTACATCATCAGTCATAACTGCAATGATACAGCTACTTTTATGTAGTTATATCTGACAATGCCACCCCCCAAAACCCTACCTTTTCAGCCTGGCAACAGAAATGATTGCATGAGCTCATTTCTCACTGTGATCGCATTATTGAAAGGAACCGGATACATAATAGCTTGGGAGCAGTACTTACTGCACATGTCTTCAATTGTGGGACTGGGGCTGTTGCTGCCATGGACCATCCCACACTCTCTTTCCAGGACTGCTCCTTCACCCCACCTTCCTGCCCTAACTAGCATGCCTTTGGTTTTTTATTTCTCTTTTTAATACAGTTTAGCAGCTATGACAATGTGCTTTGGTTTGGAGGAGGTAGGGAGAAAAGAAAAGAAGGAAGCTCTGGTCCCGAATCTGCAGAATCTGAGCAGGCCTATTGATAATAGGGTGAATTGGAGATCTGGTCATCATAAGTCAAAGTTTACTTGATGGCATTTAGCTAGCTGGCAACAAAACAGGGGACGAGCTCCTGCTTTAGAGCCCCACGCGCGCAGGAAAGCCCTGGCCCTGGAGGCGCAATGGCGGTGGTGACGGCGCTGCTGCCGCCGAGAAGGATTAGGAAGGCGGAGCTGGAGGAGGAGGTGGGCTGGCACTGCCCACCAGTCCAGGAAGAGAAGGAGGAGGTGGGTTGGCGCCGCGGCCAGCCACATTAGCAGCAGCGGCAATGGCCGCAAGAGCGGGCCCCGGACCGGGACAAATACATGGGTGGGGGCCAAACCAGGTCGTGACTGGGAGGGGGCCCCAAAAGCGGGATTTTCCTGGCGGCCACCGGGATATGGCATCTCTAGGTGTAGTGAAGCAAATTATTTTACTTGTTACTATTGCATTTTACTGTCAGAGGTTAGGAAATATCTTCGGGGGGGGAGTCTAATTTAATGAAATACCTTTCCTATACTATGCACTTTGATCTCAGTGGGTAGGGGACATCTGTTCCTATTCCAACTGAGGCAGCAAAACATCTTGGGACAGACATGGTAAATAAACAAATGCAACTGCTACAAAATACTAATAAACTTCTTTTCAGCAGACATTGAAACAAGATATACATTGCAAGCATGGAGCGTCTCACTGATTGGAAAGGTTGGCAAAAGACAACAGTGTTTCCTATTGATAAAATATTCACTCTGCATGCAGGGGGGAAATCAGTATCCCTTTTGCTGAAATTATACCTTGAGAAAAGATTTGTGGATAACATATAAAAGTGAGTAGTAATATATTTTTCTTCAGCTCCAACCTACTCCTCACCTAATTACACTGAAAACCTGGATGAAATGACTACATATAAAAAAAAATGCTAAAGCAAACGTATGTCTTCTGCCATGTAATACACATTCATGCCCTTACACTATAGCATTATATTCCAAAAACATTGTGCCAGATTGTGTTTTACATCCATAGTGTAGGGTTATTTTTATCTGATTGCTGATGATGATCCATTGTATTCACTGCAGGCTAGTGACTGCAAAAGATATTTTAAAATCTATGGAATTTAAATAGGGACCTCAAAGAAGGCTCTCTTACAGAAGCATCATTTCACTTGAATAATTTAATACTGTTTATTAATGCAACAAAGCAGCAGCACGTAGGAGGTTAGCACCCTTGCCATGCTCATTTCCCCAATGATTTAGACAACAACTAGGCCAACTTTGCATGAGAATATTCCAGCTATGGGTATGGTGTTTATTCTGTGTGCTTAATTTGGTTTATGGATGTTTTAAGGACTTTAAAATGGAATAAAAAAGCAATTGCAAAAAGGGCAAACTTATATTCACTGTATGGGCTTCCATTCTGAAATTGTCACTTAGGGTGTATCCATACTGCAGAATTAAAGCAATTTGACACCAATTTAACTGCTATGACTCTATCCTACAGAATCCTGGAATTTGTCATTTAGTGAGGGATTCAGCCTGGTCTGTCAGAGAGCTCTGGTGCCACAACAAACTACATATCCCAGAAATCTACAGGATGGAGTTATAGCCGTTAAAGTGGTGTCAACCTACTTTAATTCTGCAATGTGGGTACACCCTTTGTGTGTTGGATGTGTAAAGAAACCTCAAAATACCACAAAATGTGTAGGTGCAGCATCAAAATGCTTTAGAATTTGATGCTGCACCCACACCATTACCCCTGCTGTAAGGTGTTTTTCACTCTTTCTGCTTTCCAGTCAGCATTCCTCACCAACAGCCACATGTTGTTCCACTATGTTCAGTGAACCTTATGCTTATAGACCTTCGTCCATGCGAAAAAGTGTGGAGAAGCTGAACTATTTGCAGTTCAGTTACAACCCTTTATTGTGATAGGATTTGACAACTATAGAACTCCTCCTCCACCTCCTCCTCCTCCTCCTCCTCCTCCTCCTCCTCCTCCAAGAATAATGTCAAAATGCCACTGATATACAGTCTCTCATACCCTCACAGTATTTTTGTGATGTTCTTAAATAACAGGAGCTATGTGCTTATTAACAGGGAATATATTCTCAGGGTTCTTGTACTTATAATAATGTGCAATGTGCTAAAGCTGGGGTGGGGTAGGGGTTTTCCAGCATGGAAACAAAGGCGCTTTGTGATCTGATGGTGGTGATTTTAGGGTTCGGGAGTGTGCAGCAATCGCACACGCCTGAACCCTAATATGTACAGATGCCAGCATCATGGTGGCCTCCCATCCATACAGGGGCCGCCATGATGCAGATGCCGCCGTACAGTGACCCGACGTCTCTGGCAGGAAGTGGCATCGTGGCAGTGCCCCTTCCTGCTTGCGATGCCACAAAAAAGAAGCTGCTCTAGGTGGCTTCTTTTTAGCTGTGCAGTGTTGCCCCATGGTTTGGTTGCTGCGGCAATGCTGCGCAACAAAGAGGGATGGCGTTTTGCCGCCGGTGTGTACTGGCCCAAAGAAATGTTAATGAACTTTACCTACTGGATTCTTGTCCATTGTGCATTTCTTATATAGGCAAAGGGTGGAAATATACACTGTAATAAATTGAGAAGATATATAGCAAACTATAGGACACCACCAAATGGGGCAAATATTTCTGGAGTCTGTAGCATTTGTTCCTGTAGTTCTTGGTGCTTTAAAAATATCCAAACAGTATCTAAGCTCGGACTGGATATTTTGTTATCTTTGTTACATTTTTTAAAAAGTATCCAAACAATATTTCTGTTGCTCCAGATCATTTTCTGGTAATTCCCAGCACCACATGCAACATTTTATTCCCACCTGTGAGTCAGCTTCTTTTTAATGCTAAGACATAGCAGAACAATGTTTCCTTCTCTTCTCCCTTTTTTTTAAAAAGTGGGGCTATAGAATGCATCACTTTTCTACTATAATTCTAAAACTATAAAAAAAACTTTTTAAAAATTCATACAAGATAAAATTTGCCCTTCATGATATAGACTAGAAACAAAAAGGGGACAAGCTCCACATGCTGTTGGATGGTTGACTGTTTATTCCTTTAAAAAGCCAATGCATTTCGGCCTGTGTTCTCCCAAAGGCTATTTTTTTAAAAACTGGGACATAGTTTGCTGAGGTGGTCTGATGGAGAGAGAGAGAGTACTGTGAAACATATATGTAAGCTGGAAGCAAAAAGGAAACAAGTTCCACTTGCTGGTCCTGCTTTTTGGAGAGTCTTGTTATGACTTCAGTAAACTCTGTTAAATGCCCCTGAAGAAGGCCCTTTCTTGCACAAGCCATAACATATTGGGCTTTTTAAAAGAATAAATAGTTACCATCTGGCAGCACATTACTCAATATACAATACAATAAAATATAATTCAAAATATTTTTAAACACTCTGAAAACAGTTCAGTTAAAACAATAAACCACCCCTAGCCCATTCTTTAAAAAACTTTCTATTTTAAAAGCCTGTTAGAATAAAAAATATTTGAGCCTGCCATCAGACTCTGAAGAGTTCCAGAGTCTAGGGGCAGCCACCAAGAAGTCTCTTTCTCATTTTCCCACAAACTGTGCTTGCAATGGTCGTGGGACTGGGGGAAGGGTCCCTCCTGATAATCTCAGAGCCCTGGCCAGCTCATACAGGGAGACACAATCTGCCAAATAGCCTGGACACGGGACAAAGAGCGCTTTATAGGTCATAACCACCACCATGAATTGTGCCTGGAAACAAACTGGCAGCCAGTGGAGCTGTTTCAACAGGGATGCTGTGTCGTCTCTGTGACCTGCCCCAACAGCCTGGCTGCAGCTCTTTAGACCAGCTGAAGTTTCCAAACACTCTTCAAAGGCAGCCCCAAACAGAGCACATTACAGTAATCCACACAGGATGTAATTACGGCATGTACCACTATGGAACTTATGATCTTTAGACCAGTCTGGAAGAACCCTATTATCTTTGAATGTTCCCCTTTCAGGAACAAAGGTTCATCAATAAACACACCCCTACAGTAATAAAGACAGATGGCAAAGCTTAATCTCATAGCAAAAGGAAAAAAAAGTTCCATAATCATGGCAAATAGCCAAGTTTCAACATGCTTGTTGAAGTCTCAGGGAATAGCTATGCTTCTCTAGGTCTCCAGGTAGAGAGAGACATGTCTGTGTGAAGGAGAAGAAAATGTGCATTTGTGATGTGACATGGCAATAAAGCCTAAGCACTTATCTCTGTAGGAAGATACAACAGTTTCTGTACTTGTTCTCACTGTTCCCTTGTCCACTAGGGAGAAAATGGTTTAGAGAGAAAGAGATTAGGAACTTGACCTTTCTATTCCTGCTTGTTTGCTTCTTCTGTCAGCCATCTATTCCATAGTGTTATGGGCAGGTTACATCATCTCATCCAGCTAGGGTTACTTAAGTGGCAGCCTTCTATTGTAAAAGAATCTAACACAGGCTGTGCTATCTGCTCTCTCCTTTTTCCTGAAGGAGCCCATGTTATAATATGTATGAATGTTCCTTTTTGGATCTTCTAGGATGAATAAAAGGAATATCAATTACTTATTAGAAGAGTTGAATGAGTTCAGTTTCGTCTCTGGCTTTAAGATAAACAAGACAAAAACGCAAATTATGACAAAAATATAAAAGAAAAAGAAAAAATGGAATTATCCAAAATAGCAGGTATAAGAATAGGGGTAAAAAGTTAAATATCTTGGTATTTGGCTCTCTGAAAAGAATTTAGATTTATTTGAAGATAACTATAAAAAAGTGTGGAAACAAATAAGCAATGATTTACTGTTATGGAACAACTATGATTTATTGTTATTGGGTAGAGTCACAGCCATCAAAATGAGTATATTGCCAAGACTTATATTTTTATTTACAAATCTGCCAATTATTACTAAAGATAAAATATTTAAGGAATGGGAAAACACAATAGCTAAATTTCTTTGGAGAGGAAAAAGAGCAAGAATACAGAGGAATATCCTTAAGAAGAATAGAGCCTTAGGTGGCTGTGCCTTACCAGATCTACAAATCTATTACAGAGCTTGCAGCATTGTTTGGATTCAAGACTGGGTAACCTTAACATATAAACACCTACTAAATTTGGAGGCAACAAACACAAGATTCAGGTGGCATGTGTACTTTTGGTACAGCAAAGAGAATGTAAATAAAAAATTTTATAACCACATACTCAGGAAAACTCTGTTAAGAATATGGAAGATAGTAAATAATTTGTTTTATTTTGGAATGCCTCAATGGGTTTTAGTGGAGGAGGCATTTTTCAGCTGATGGGAAGAGGGAGGAGAATGGCTGAGGTACAAGATAAATTTGGCTGGAAAACCAGAATTGATATCAAGAGAAGATTTAGCGGAAAGGGGTATAAAATAAACTGGTTTGGATATATGCAACTGGAACAAAAAATTAGAGAAGATATAAAGACTTTGGAATTCGAAAAGGATATAAATGAGTTGGATAAATTGGTCTGGGAAAATGATAAAGGCAAGATCTCAAAACTATATAAACTGTTGTTAAGCAGAGATCTGGAACACGAAACAATTACAACAAACATGATTAAATGGTCCCAAGAGATAGGACATACCATAGCTTTAGAAGATTGGGAAAATGCCTGGAGCAAAACCAATAAATTTACTTTTGCACAGAACCTCAGGGAAAATTACTTAAAAGTTTCCAACAGGTGGTATTATACACCATATAAACTTGCAAAGATTTACAAATTAAGCAACAACATATGCTGGAAATGTCAGAGAGATACAGGATTATATTTACACATGTGGTGGTCATGCTCTAAAATTAAAAGATTCTGGAGCAAAATACATGGTAAAATTCAAGAAATATTTGCAATAACATATCCTTGTGTGCCAGAATTGTATATTTTGAATATGACATCATTTCTAGGCGTACCAATTGAACAAAAATATTGGAGAATTATTTTATACTTAATCACGGCTGCTAGTTGACTCTTGGCAAGTTATTGGAAGAAAAAAACAATACCCACCATGGATGAATGGTTTCAGAAAGTAATGGAAATAAAAGAACTAGACAAATTAACAATACTGATCAAGAATGAGCAAAAAGAAAAACCATTGAAGGATTGGGAGCCGATAGAAAAATACTGGTTTAAGAAATGTAATATAAAGCAAGAACTAATTTAATTGGCTAGAAAATAGGAAATAGAAAAATAAAGGTAATCAAAGATTCTAGGAGAGATAAGATACCCAACAGAGATAACAAAGATGTAAACCATTAATAACATAAAGCTAAGATTTACATAATATCAAGGTTATTACT
Organism: Sceloporus undulatus; assembly: GCF_019175285.1. Classification (NCBI taxonomy): domain Eukaryota; kingdom Metazoa; phylum Chordata; class Lepidosauria; order Squamata; family Phrynosomatidae; genus Sceloporus; species Sceloporus undulatus. The sequence goes on along the minus strand of NC_056523.1, from coordinate 112,751,823 downwards.
AATTGACAGAAACTCAAAAGTCTGTTATAATGATTTGCATTGTTATTTTTGTCTTTATAAATGGCTAAGGAGTTGATTGTAAAGAAAGAGGGAGTTAAGTAATATAGAACAATTATATCACCTTATTCTGACAAATGTAAAGAGTTGGGTTGATGTTATGTAAGTTCTACAATGATGAGGTACTTGTGATACAAGAATTGGAATGTGATTTGTGATGTATATACTAAATAAATCTCAATAAAAAAGGAAATGCAAAAAAAATATGTCTGAATGCCATCCTTATATCTTTAGGGTAGTTTAGAAAGGATCCGGTTGTTTGCATTGTAAAAATGTATCTATTTCATAAATATTCCTCCTGTTAAGAATTTTAAACATGTGTTCTAGCTCTATTTGGTTCTTCTAAATTCATCCTTCTGAGATAGGTACTTCTGCTGTGGCTGGAGAAAGGCTCTAACAGGCCTTTCTTTCCAATAATATTCCTCTGCATCCATCTCCTCTAACAATCTCCATCCAGTCCCTGCTGGCTCTCAGGCTCAACAGAAAGGTTCTGAATGTGTGTTGTTCTTCCACAGCATCAGTGTGGGTTCATGCGCTAAGGCTCAGTGTAGCATCTGGAACAAGGCAGGAAGTGGGAAGCCAGCATCAAGACTCATACAGCCTCTGTTTGCACACACAGTCGCAAAGCACACAGGGCCTGAGAGGGGGGGAAATCTCACAGGCTTGTGATGAACTTTCAACAAGCCTCAGGATAAGTACAGGGCTTGGATACAGCCTGTGTGTCATGCATGCAGTAGGAAGCAGCAACCAGTGCAAGTTCTCAGTAATTTTTTGCTGCCTATGCCCAGCTGTCAAAATGTGCCCCCTCCCTTGGCTCTAGTTTGCCATATTACCAAGCAACCCCCCCCCCATTCTAGGCCCATGTACTTGCATTCTCCTTGTGCCTGTTCCCACAAACAGCTGGTCCAAAGACTAGTTCCATAGCCCATTCATACCTTGCCTGCCCCAGGTCTTTTAACATCACAAGCACAGGCATCCTGATCTCAGGTTTCATCTGTCAAATCTCAGAGAATGGGATGGTGGTGGGACTGAGAGAAAGTCTTCCCCTGAAGATCTTAGGGCTCTAGCAGGTTTGTACGGGGAGATATGGTCTGTCAAATAGTTTGGACATAAGAGAAAGGAATCAAATGCCTAAGAAGAGCCAAAGGGTACAAAACATCATTTGTACTATGCTTTTTGACAGCAATGATACACTTGTGTCACACAACAAGAAAGAGTGTTGTATTGCAGTTTCAAATACTCAGGTTAGGTTGAGATGGGAACAGAAATGGCACAGTTAAGAATAAAATAGGCAAAGCCAATGAGCAGCAGTCCTGCAGTAACATAGGCACGGTACACACTGCCAGGAAGCAGTGTCCTGGCGGCAATAGCAGGGCTTGGGTGCGCGCACCAACAACACGCTCCTGAGCCCTATGACATGCAGGTGCCGCCATTATTAAATGGCACCACCCACACGGGGGGCATGTAGATGACATGTGGGTGTCTGAGTACCCACATGTCTCTTAGAGGAAGTGGCGTCATAGGGCTGTGTTGCAACCCTTAGGATGCCGCAAAGAAGAGCCGCTTTATGCGGCTCCTTTTTTGCTGTGCAGCTTTGCCACACCGTTTGGTTGCTGCAGCAATGCTGTGCAGCAAAGAGGGGTGGCATTTCACCACCAGTGTGTACTGGGCCATATTCAGCAACTCCTGAGGCAGTGAATCCTGAGGCAGCCCAGTATCTCCCCATGTGAATTGTTTCTTCCCATTGAGCCCTTGTGCCAGTCATGGGTTAGGAAACTTTGGAAGGGGGAGCAAGTGGCCAGGCAGACCTGCTAAAGCATCTTGCTAATTAGCTTACTTGCTGTTCACCGCTATGATCTTTGGAATAGCGGTATATAAATAAAACCAATTATTATTAATTATTATCTACAGCAATCACCCCGAAGCAGCTTGGAGCAAAGAGGGTTAGTAGCACACATTTTATATTTTTAAAAATGTGTCCTAAGATCCCTTCTCTTTCCCCGAAGATCTGCAAGAGGGCCAGGCCCTGAGATCTGGGAGCTTTAGTGGATTTTGGATCTCCAATTCCCAGTCTAACTAGGATACCACATTGATTCTAAGTATGACCAAAATTTGAAAATAATCTGCATGCTACTTAAGGATGTTAACCTCAGTGTTCCAAAGGAGCTTCTCTATCAACTCTGCATAATCTGCAGTAGGCTTCCTCATGAAAGACATTTCTGGAGCAAACAGAAGTTGATTTTAAAATATCTGCTATTTTCTAATAAAAATGAGTGGGAAACACTCACTGCAAAAAACATGCCTCCTCCCTTTGTCCTATTTCCTTCCTGCTGGTATAAAATTGAAGGAACTGAGGTCAGGTAGTTTTTTTCTTTAATACTTCCCCCCCCCCCAAAAAAAAAAACCGAAAGAGAAAGAGTGCTGAAAAAATGTTCCAACAAGAGCCAAATAGTCACAGCAAGACTCTTGAAAAAAAGATAAAGAAAAACATATGCATTCGATCTCATCCACAGTATGGAATAGTTTGTTTTTTCCCCTAAAAACCCATTGATTTTAAAATAATTATTAAATGCTGGGCCAAAAGAGGCCAATTTAAAAAAAAAACTAAGGGGGAAGGGGGTAAATCAAGCAGATTGCCACATTCCAGACTTATTGGGAAATGTACAATAAAAGTCTTATGCATATTGCAATAAATTGAACAATATAATTGTGAAATTAGGACAAAATAAAATGATTGGTTTGATTTTGCTTGATTACATTTAAGAGGTAATAATTTTGAAGATCACAGCAACCTGTGGATTCTATGAAGCTTCCTTATTTGTATCTATGTGGGGGTGAACATTTTAGTTTTTGTTGTTGTTAACTGCCCTTAAGTGCACATTGTTAGTTTGTTTATTAATGAAATAACTTGTTTGCCTTTCCATTGAGTACATAAGGTGATCAATGTTATTGTTAACTGCCTTCCAATCAACCTCTGCTCATGGTGACCCTGTGGATGAGGCATCTCTAAGCCTCCATCCTCCACTGCTCTGGTTAGGTCCTGTAGATCCAAGCCTATGGGCTCCTTGGTTGGTCCATCCATCTGGTGTGCAGTTGCCCTCTCTTTCTTTTATCTTCAACCTTTCCTAGCATTATTGTCTTTTCTAATGAGTCATGCCTTCTCATGATGTCATCAAAATACGCCAGCCTCAGTTTGATCATTTTAGCTTCCAGGGAGATTTCAGGCTTGATCTTGATTCTTTCTTCAGGAGACATTATCTGAAAAGATACAGAAGGTAATGGCAGCACTGCTCAGTGATGAAACAGTTGAACAAAGCCATAGAATAAAGTTTGACATAGCCATGTTGAATTTCAGTGTGGCTTGTTAGTTGCCCACTCCACATACACACAGTGTCATGGTGATGTGATGTGGTAGCTGAGAAGGAGGAGAATCTTGATTGCAAGAGTTGTTCAACAGGGGCATACACTGCATCCCAAGCGTGATGACTCCTCTTGCTTTGGAAGTCTAATCAGATGTTGGATGGCCATCTCTGAGGAGTGCTTTAGCTGTGGAGTCCTGCATGGCAGGGGGTTGGATTGGATAGCCTTTGGGGTCATTTGCTGCTCTATGGCTGCTCTATGACTCTGTGTTCTCTTGTTGCTCAGGCTTTTGGGTAACCATATGGCTGCTAACCTGTGACCTGTAAGGTTCTCCCCCAGGCAGCTGTGCAAAGAAGACCCATTTATTTGTTTGTTTGTTGCATGTATACCCCGCTCTTAAGCCACAAATGCTCTCAGAACAGCTTACAGATAGTTAATTAGACATTTCCCTGCCATCAGGCGTACAGTCTAAAAGACATAACACAAAAGGAGATGGGAATGGCAGTGGGGAAGGGGGAAAGTCCAGCAGATCTTCTCTCCCTCTGAGGCCTGGACCGTGGCAGATGGACTGGAGGAAGGGCTCTTCTTCTTAATTTAGGCTAGGCCCGATGGAGCTGGGCCTGCCTTTTACGCCCTCTGAGGCCGGATGACAGCAGGTGGCATGGAGGGAGGGCCTTCTTCTTTAGGCTAGGGCTGATGGACCCATTGCTCGGTAGCAGAGACTGTCCTGTACATGCAGAATATTTCAGGTTCAGGCTCCAGTATGTCCAGGCAGGGCTGGGAAAAACCCACGCTGCAACCCTGGAGAACTGGTACATGGCATGCCAAATATTCAGTCCTCCAGCTATTGTTGGACTGCAGCTCCCAGCATCCTTTACCACTGGCAAGGTCCCCACTATTGCTGTAAGTAATGCTGAACTAATTGGACCAGTGGTCTGATTTTATATACCATCCTGTGAAGCATTTTCAGAAATGGAAAGCCTGGTTTAACCTTTAATATGCATCAACAGACTTGAGGCACGTGGGCAGCTGGGTTACCAGATTCAACAGAGTTACAAGCCATTGTTCTCTTGGTTTAATTCAGCATGGAGGTAGTTCTATGCCCCTCATACAATCTTTTTTGTGGCTGCAGATCTTTTAGAAATGAGTGCAGCCTTCTCTCAGTGTAGCTGAATGTCTTGAGATGAGAACTCAACAGCCAAGTGCTCTGAAGTTTGAGGAGGATTCACACGGAAACCTGGTTCCATCTGGGCTTCTGCTGAACAGGTCAAAAGCAGCTCTTGGGACTGGAGATGGGAATCATGCGTTCCTTTAGAAGTCATTGAAGTGCAAGTATCAACATCTGTCAACATTGGGTGTGCTGGCTTGGGCTGCTAGGAGATGCAGATCGACTGCATCTGGAAAGATGTTCGAATCCCACCCTGGTCCTAAATTAACTTGCTGTTTATTGGTTGTAGAGAGACATGAAATTATAGATACAGTAGACAGATGCAAGCCAGCATGGTGCAATAGCTTGAATATTGGACTAGAACTCCAGGAAGCCAGGGTTTGAAGTCCTGCTCAGTCTTGGAAACACACTGGGTGACCATGGGCACGTTAACCTCTTTATGCCTCAGAAGAAGGCAATCCCCTCTGAAGAAATCTTGCCAAGATAACCCTAGGAGAGAGTTACCATAAGTCAACTTTAAAGGCACACAACCAGACCCAATGCTCTTGATTCTCCACAGCAACTGGAGGGCAACCAGAAAGTCTACTTACCATGGCTGGTCAAGCTGGAGCATGCCCTCTGACCTCTCCTTCCTTGAGTGGCTGTCAATCTGGCTGAACAAGACTACATGTGAAAGGGTTCTAGGAGTCCAAGTAGACAACAAATTAAACGTGAGTCAATAGTGTGATGCGGCAGCCAAAAAGGCCAATGCAATTTTAGGCTGCATCAATAAAAGTATAGTGTCTAGATCAAGAGAAGTAATAGTGCCACTGTATTCTGCTCTGGTCAGGCCCCACCTGGAATATCGTGTCCAGTTCTGGGCACCACAATTCCAAAAGGACATTGAGAAACTGGAGTGTGACCAAATGCGGGCATCTAAAATGGTGAAAGGTCTGGAAACCATGTACTATGAGGAATGACTTAGGAAGCTGGGGATGTTCAGCCTGGAGAAAAGAAGGTTAAAGAGGTGATATGATAGTCCTGTTTAAATATTTGAAGGGATGTCATATTGAGGAGGGAGCATGCTTGTTTTCTGCTGCTCCAGGGAACAGGACTCGGAGCAATGGATGCAAGCTGCAGGAAAAGAGAGTCCACCTCAACATTAGGAGGAACTTCCTGACAGTAAGGGCTGTTCGACAGTGGAACGCACTCGTTCCTCAGAGGGTGATAGAGTCTCCCTCCTTGGAGGTCTTTAAGCAGAGGCTGGATGGCCATCTGTCGGGGATGCTTTGATTGAGAGTTCCTGCATGGCAGGGGGTTGGACTGGATGGCCCTTGTGGTCTCTTCCAACTCTAGGATTCTATGATCTATGATCTGTTCTAAGATGCATTTGTTTGTCATTTTGGCTGTTCATGGTATCCTCAGCACTCTTCTCCAGCATCACGTATGAAATGAGTTGATTTTGTTCCTATCAACTTTCTTCACTGTCCAATTCTCACATCCATATATGGTGATGGGCAATACAATGGATCTGACTTTAATGCTCAGATGTCTATCTTTGTTCTTTAGAATACTGTCTTATTCTTCCATTGCTTCTCTTCCCATTCCTAGTCTGCTTCTGATTTGACTTTAGACTCCATTCTGAACAATGTTTGATCCAAGGCATGGGAACTCTTTAACTATTTTGATTTGTAGTTTTAGAATGTATTAAAATGCTTTCCATTCTTTTGTACTGTAAACATTAGTTCTTGAGATCAGTGGCAAGTCAGTGCTACCCTGATGAGAAATTTCCTTACTGCAGTTTCAAGATGTAAAGAACTGTCATGTCACCAGCATAAACATGAAAAGGAGATCCAAGCCATTTTAAAGATTAATCCAGTGGTTCTCAAATCCCCCCCCCCAGCTCCACTTTATATCTATATGTACATGTGAGGGGGGCCTCACTCAATAAAATATATGAATAAAAATATGTTGTTTTTTAGAGTGAGTATTTTCGTTCACACATTTATGTATATTCATATTTTAACATATTTATCGAGACATAATATCATTCAAATTAGAACATTTTTATATGGGACAATGATGGGATCTGTGCAACGCCACTTGAAAGTATTTTGCATGATCTTGGTCAATTGTGCTTTCTGGATGGCATAAGCGCGATATTGTATGAAAATCTTCTTATGATTGCGCTATAAAATAGGAAAAGGACAGAACAAGGACATTTCGTCTCCTGTCTGATAATCTCCTCTATCACATGCCCTATCTCAACACGTAATACTCCAAAGAGAGAGCTCAAACAGTAAAGGGCTTATCTCATCTCATTTGTATTCCTTGCGGAGATCCCTGACAGTCTGGGTTGCCACAATTTTTCCCCCCAGGAGGACCCTTGCACTGTTCATTATGGCACGATGGAGAAAATTAAACAGTCCCATGCCTCAACTCCACCTGCTGAATATCTGTATGTTGTGCAGCTGTTAACTCCACAGCAGCCCTGCCAGAAACTCTGTAAACCATGTATAAAAAGCCTTTCCTCGCACTCTGCTTTGCCATTTCCTGTGACAGGCACCTGCCCCTTTCCTCTCCTGGAGAAGAGGAGAAGCAGGCAGGATTTGGAATGTGGTTATGCAACCTTTTTGTCTCCTCCACGCAGGGAGAGACAGCACTCCCTGATTAATGGCTGTTGCCCTGTAGATTTTGCTAACCCCACACAATTCAAAAGGCCTGGCCCTGCTTGGGTTGGAGAATAATTCCACTGTCAGCAAAGCACTTGCTAGAGTCAAGCTCTCTTTCTGGCTTATTAATTCTTACCTGCTACTTAGCCAGGGAATGCTCACTTGTTCAAGCTGTCTCTGGTGCTTCTGCTGCTGGTGGTGCCTTTGAGGGAGTTAATGAACAACCCACTGTTTTTCACTCGCAGGAGTGACACAGCCTTACGTGGGCTGAAGCTAGGAACGGCCTTCCCAGCTATGTGCCTGCTTGAGGCCAGGCCCGACTCCGTTCATTTGCTGCTGCCATCCTCTCCCTACGCTGTTTACTGCAGTTACAGGCTGTCCAAGAGAGTCAGATGAGCTTGCCTGCTCACTACTCCCTTTTACTGCAAAGTGTAGCCAGAGCAACAAACGCCACCCATGGCAGCCGGCCAGCTGTGGAGATTTCTGGATGAATGTAGTGTGCATCCTGCGCTGAAAAGCCAGTACACAGCCTGAGAGGAAGACAAGCAGGTCTGGGAGGGGAATAAACACCTATAGAAAGTGGGCAAAGGTGGGGAGCAGAAAAGGTGGGACCACACACCACAGTTCAGCTTTGTCCTGCTGCCTGCCACATCCAAGCCCAGTGCGCTTCCCCACCTGTTTACTAACTGGCAACTCCTCCGCATGTTCCAGGAACAACACTCCCTGAACAACTTCATTCACTTTTATTAACAAGCACAGCCTGGAGATTTGCAATAGCTATGAGTAAGCAGGTTTTAGCTTTTAAAAATAACCTCAAAAACGTATAAATGGCCTGCACTTGTGTTGCCATGGCTGACAGGTGGAGACAGAAGCTCTCCCCCGGGACTGATTTCTGAGCATTTGGTAATTGCACGTTTTTGCGCCATAATATCCCCAAATCAAAACAGATTTGATTGGGAAGGAGCACAAATTGTACCAGCAAATGAGGTAGGTTTCATGTTTAATTCATGTTTATTAAATTTTCACATCGTTATAATCATGTTTGAGGGCTGGGGGGAACAAAGACTCCATACAGTAGCAGCCAGCCAAGCTTCTCAGCCAATTTTGTGATGGCCTAGCTCTCTCAGGGCCTGAACAGACAGACCAAAATGAAGCTGCCTTGGGCCACTTTGGAAGTGTGCTGTTTAAATGTTGCATGTGTCCTAAGAGGCTGGAAGCCGCGCCAAAGCCGTGCTCCAGCCCTAAGGACTGGAACACAGCTTTCGCACAGCTTCTGGCTTCTTAAGATGCATGTGTCTTTTAAACAGCATACCTTCAAAGTGACTCAAAGCAGCTTTATTTTGACCTGTCTGTTTGGGCCCCTAGTTTCCAAAGAGCCAAGTTAATTTGGTTTTTTTCTCCCTGCTTACAAACCTAGCCCAACATCTTCCTTTATGCCAGGGTAGTGCCCTGGACCATTCCTCCAGATACCCTCGAAGTGATCTAAGGGCCCATTCAGACTACCTTTTACCCTGGTTCCTAAACTGGTTTAAAAGTTGGAAGTTCTCACTCGTGCCGATTTTTACACTAACCAATCAGGGGTTTGCACACCAGATCCAGGGCAAATTCCCCCTTAGTGCGGTTCTTCTGAAAACGGACTATTTCCTGTTTCTTTCTGGGGGAAAACGGCTCTTCCCTGCTGCCGGCAAATGAGAACTCATCCCCGGTCATGATCAGGTCAAGTTCAGGGAAGGATTAAGGTCAGAGGGCAAGCAGTGGGAGGATCATGTCTCCCCTCTTGCCGGTTGCTTTGCAAGCGGCTTTTCCCCTTTTTTTCTGATTCTATTTTTGACAGATTATGTGAATGATGGATACATATATGGATAGAATATGAATGTGGATACATATATGGATACAATGTGAATGCTTTGTGCTACATTTGTGGGAGGGAAAGCAGAGGATGCGAATAGGAGAGAAGGACAGATTGCATTCTGGGAAACAGACAAAGGGAAAGCAGATGAAGTGAATGGGAGAGGGAAAAGGGAAGGAAGGTGGGACAGGGGAGAGAAGAGGAAAGGAGGGAAAGAGAGAGAAAGGGAGAGGGGAGGAGAGCATGGAAAGAGGGAGAGAGAAGAAAAGATAAGCAGCGAGAAAGAGAGGGCAGGAGGAGGGAAAAACAGAGGGAAAAGAGAGAAGGAAGGGAAGGAGGGGACCAGGGCAGAGATTGAGAAGGAGAGGAGGCTTGTGGCCCAGCTGCTTCTCCCAGGGGCCTCTGGTGTCATGTCCGGTGGGGCTCCTGTTCCATCAGCATGCAGAAGGCAACAGCAGCCCCTACATCACCGACAGTCCTGGCGTGCCTCATGGAGGGAAGCCGGCAGCTGGGTTCTGGGGCCAGCGGAGGAGAGGGAGCCAGCGGCGGCATCCCACAGGAGGGATCTGCGTGGCTCCTGGAGGCGGGAGTGACATTGGGATGACAGTGGAGGGAGGGAGGGAGGCAGGGATGCCCAGGACCCTCTCCTTCTTCTCTCCAGGAGGGAACCCCCAAAAGCTCCTCTGTTTGGAGCATCACCCAAAAGCATGCAAACAAACTCCAACTCCCAGAATTCCATAGCAAAGAGCCGGACAAAGAGTTAAAGCAGGGAGGGAATCTGACAGTTGACAGAATATGCAAACCAGTTCACAAAATATGCAAACACTGCCTCCAGTTTTTTAAAAAGGGAGGGGGGAAAGCCCCCATTCTGTTGGCCAATGATTGTAGGAGACTTCACCTCTGACAAAAGCGGAAGTGAATTTGATTGACAGCAAAGGAGGCTCCATTTTAAAGCAGTACCACAAATGTGAACTTCAGAGGAGCAAATTGCCCCGATCAAGGTAGTGGACACTTCTTTCCGGGGAGATTCAATCTGGGGGGACCCGGATCTGCCCAGTTACATCCAGGGCAAATGGGTGAGTGGGAATGGGGCCTTAGAAGACAGAAAGGCTGGCACATCTGCAACATCCATGATTCTGCCAATGATCAGGATCTCAGCCATACTCTTAATTCACAGAGGAATTCTTTAAGACTATTTCCCTTGTACTGAATTTCACTTGCATCATCTTCCCTGCACTACGTCCCTGTTTCTAATGAACATATTGTGTTTTCTCTGTGAGCACTAAACAAGGTTTCTCCCACCCCACCACACACTTTCTTTCTCTTCTTTTTTTTTAGGATGTTTCTTTAGGATGTTAGTCTTTAGCTATACGGTGGCTTCTGCTTGTTTTGTCATATTGGAATTTCTTTTAAGAATTTCCTTTAAGTATAATTTCCAACAGAAAAACAACAAATAAATGTAATACATTAATTAACGCGCACATACACACATATATAAATTCAGCTGATGAAGTGTTTAACAATAGAGTGGAATGGTGCTCTGGGAATACCTCCACCAAGTGAATTTAATGCAAATAGTGGGAAGAGGAGGGAGAAACTGGAACTGAAAAAGTGGGATGACAGAGGATTAATTGGGCCTGCCCCTGCCAAATCAGGACATCCATAGGGTATGGAGCCAAGGCAAATGGCCTCTGACACTCTGGTGCTCACATTTCTAATCACAAACCTGTGGTGATCCCACCTCAAAATACTCACACTTACACTTCTTTCTTCCAAGTTCTGTTTATAATTGTTATTACGTGAGAGGTGAGGCTCGAACCCTGATATAATGACAAGGCAGTGGACATGGCTATGGTTGAACAAAGTTTATCAAATACAATTTTACATGTTTATATGTTTATTGACCTTTTATCTTAGTAACTCTAAACCAAATAATATTAATGCAATTGAAAATCCACCCTCACACAGTCTCACTCTTCAGCATGGCTGGATTATAGAATCATAGAATCGTAGCGTTGGAAGAGACCACAAGGGCCATCCAGTCCAACCCCCTGCCATGCAGGAACTCTCAATCAAAGCATCCCCAACAGATGGCCATTCAGCTTCTGTTTAAAGAACTCTAAGGAAAGAGACTCCACCACACTCGGAGGGCATGTGTTCCACTCAGTATAGGAAGTAAATGCTCCTAGGACTTCACTGCCTATGGGCCCCATGGTACTGCAGGCTCTACATAAACCTTACATATGCATACACCTACCCACATAGAGGCACACATTTCTTTATGTTGTCAGGAGAAAAAAAATGGGGGATGGGGTTGTAGATCTTTTTCCTTTTTCCTCCCACAATCTAGCACTTACTACCCAGAAGCATTTCTGCCACATCATTATTACGCAGCACCTCCCACTCTCACTCTCTCCACCAGTTACTAGCCCTATGAAAATGTATCCAACACCATTCTCCTCTCATTCAGTCTTCATACACTCTGCTACCCACAGGCATCAACTAATGTAATACAGTGGGCCCTTGGTGTCTGCTGGGGTTTGGCTCTAGGACCATCACCGGCACCACCCCAGAGGATACCAACATCAGTGGGCATGCAAGTCCCATTATATACAACAGCATGGTAAAATACAGTATGGCAAAATAAAGATGGGCTTTTTAAAATTGATTTGGAGGCGGGGGGATATATTCAATCCATGATAGAATCTGTGGATAGTGGAATCTGTGAATAAGGAGAGCCAACTGTAGTGTATAGTACAATATCAAAGAGAACCAGCATGGTGTAGTGGTTTCAGCATTTGGCTATGAATCTGAAGATCAGCGTTCAGTTCCCTGCTCAGTCATGGAAAGCCACTGGGTGACCTTGGGCAAATCACACACTCTCAGTCCCAGAGCACTCCATGGTGTTTATCACACGGAGATTTTTTGAGCTTTTTGCAGCTCAGTTCCAACGTGACTGTGGGTCCAACGATGCAAATTCATGCTAAAACGTGATGTGTTATCTCACATGATTGCTTTCTATGGGGGGTTCTTAGGAGGTACTTCCGCATTCAATCTGCACAGACTCCTCATTTTGGTAAATTCACCAAAGTCTGCTTCTAAGCTCACTTCGATTTCACTTCGAATTGGTCTGGTGTGGAAGATCACTCCAATGTCATCCCCTTGGCCCCCTGCATCCTGCTCCTTCATTCCCCTCCTCTTCCTGCATCCCCATCTTGTCCTCTCTGCCACCTATCCCATCATCCCCTACCTTCTCCTTCATCCCAATCCTGGTCCCAGTGACCCCTGCAACCTATCCCATCATCCCCTGCCTGCTGCTTCATCCCGATCCTGGCCCCAGTGATCCCCTGCAACCTGTCCCATCATCCCCTGCCTGCTGCTTCATCCCAGTCCTGGCCCCAGTGATCCCCTGTGACCTATCCCATCATCCCCTGACTGCTCCTTCACCCCGATGGAGGACAGCTAAGGAGGGGGCAGGGAAGGAGGACAGCGTCCAGAGCCCCATTGAGTATGCGCAAGGGTGCCGATTCAAATAGTTGAACCCTCTGGTGTGGTAATGCAATGTGCACTCACCACGCTTTGCTTGAATTCGCATCATGTGCCTTGTCCGGAATCGAACTGACTCCGCTTCCCCCCTTGATTCAGAAGGGCAATGGAAAGGCAACCAGGTGTGGTAAAACATCACATTTTAACATGAATTCGCATTGCTAGACAGGAGTGACTCCAGATCTGGTGTGAAAAAACATCATGTTTCATGTTGCTAGAACAGGAGTGACTGTGGATCTGAGCTGCAAACCCCCCACATGTGATAAGGCCCCATGATAGGGTCACCGTAAGTTGGAAATGACTTGAAGGGCCACAACAACCATCACAATGTCAAAACACAAACTGGAAAATATGTAATATTACAAGGGTTTGCTGACTTTGTATGCTGGTAAAAACTGCATCATAAGTATGTTTGACAGGTTATATCAGCATGTTGACTGTTATATCTGGCATCTCACCCTCTGACCCATGTCTGCTGCTAAACCCAGAAGCAAAGCAGTCCTTGGTTTTCAAAGGGATTGATAATTCCCGTTGTTCTTGTTGTGTGTCTTCAAGTCATTATTGACTTATGGTGACCCTATCATGAGATTTTCTTGGCAAGTTTCTTCAGAGGGAATTTGCCATTGCCATCCTCTGAGACCGAAAGAGTGTGACTTGTCCAAGGTCACCCATGGGTTTACATGGCTGAGTTGGGAACTCCAGTGAACTGTTCTGCATTGATCAGCATGGGTCACATAATATAAATATTCTGAAATGTTAAACTATTTGGTCATAAAGAACTTGAGATGGTTGATTTGGCTTGAGTTGCTGGAAACTGCCATTATAAATGACTCCCCTAACACAAAGATGAATATAGGCAAAATGAAATGATGTAAGAATTATAGCAAAACCACCAGGGCATTAGGATATCATGTTCAAACAGGAACAGCATGACTTTAACATTTTTTTGGTCATGATCATGCTCCATCTAATACACTCTATGCAGCATCATCACCATCATCACTAATATCATCATCCCAAGTTATCAGTACTCAACCCTTTCTTCCAAAGCAGCATGCCTTGTCATCACAGGAGGATTTCCTCCCCTGTTATACTCATTTACATATGCTTATAATTTTTAAATTCAGTCTTTTAGCAAGCTACTGTCCTAGTGCAAGATAGAAACATAAAGATAAGCAGGAGGAATAGATAGAATCATAGAGTTGGAAGGGACCCTATAAACCATCAGAACCAACCCCTTGCTCCATGCAGGATCTCCAGCTAGAGCATCCCCAGCAGGTGAGGGGCAATATTACCAGAATAAAAATATAACAGAATTGGTTCTATTTTTTTTTATTTCAGTTCCTCTTCCAAAATATATTAAAAACATGATCATTAAACATATCTTTCCCCTTTGCTATTTCACAGTCAACTTGAATCACTTCTTGGTATAAAGCAACCTGAAGACAAAAATCCACAATGTGCCTGAATATGTGCACAGGTACATTTATGCACAACAAAAATTACTGTAAGAATTTGTTTACATTATTTGTTGGCCTAGAGGGCAACCTCAAAATTAACTGGAACCTCTGATTTGTTTACCTGCTCAAGTGTGTCATAGGTTTGATTCCCATGACATTTGGTTAAAAATAATAATAATAAAATTCTCATGCAACCTCATCTCCAGAATGTTGTACTGTTTAGACAATAACATGTGAATTCTTCCCTCCCCTCCTGTAAGTGAATGGGTTATTGATAGTCAATAGTTGTGGTTGTCAGAAACCTCTGAGTCTAGAATCCCTGAAAAGCCTGGGGCATTTGATTAATATCAATATCAATTTCAGGAAGCATGTTCAATCGAGGGGAAATTCTTTAGAAGATGAACACCCCTGTTCTGAATTTCATAGCAAGCCTAATCTAGATCAGGAGATGTGTGGCAACCTAGATGTTACTGAATTGCAATTCTGGTCATCCTTTACTGTTGGCTACACTGTGTAAGATAGATGAGAGCTGCAGTGTATGTTACATGTCCTCTGCCCCAACTGATTAAAACAAATAAGGAATTCTAGAAAGTTTAGATTGTTAGCTGTCTTGAGTTAATCATCAATTGGTGTGTTTCAATAAACTTTAGTCATCAGAGATAACTGGTAATTAGCAGAGATAACTATTGATTCCTTTTTTCATGATGGATGAATTTATGATTAACCTAAAACAGCTAATGATCTAAACTTTCTACAATTTCTAGAATGAATCTCATTGTGGGAGAAAGGCAGGATATAAATCCTTGAAATAAATAAATTAAAGAATTCCTTATTCCTGGTTTAGATCAGTTTGGGCAGAGGACATGTGACACTCACACAGAAAGATGTTGTGCTGCAGCTCTTGTCTATCTTACGCAGTGTAGCCAATGGTGAAGGATGACCAGAAGTGCAATTCAGTAACATCTAGGTTGCTGCACATCTCCTGATCCAGATTAGGCTTGCCATGAAACTCAGAACAGGGCTGTTCACCAGCCAAAGAATTTCCCCTCAATTAAACACGCTTCCTGATATTGATTAAACAACTGATACAAATTTCAAATTAAATGTGAATAATTGCTAAAATACAGGTGCCTTTTTGAGACACTGAGCCAAGTGAGAAATTAATTTGCAATTTAATAAGCAAAAGCTGCCAGGGATAATCAGGAGGAAAATACATGTTTATTATTTTTATTTTTCTTTCTGTTTCCATGCCAGTCTGCTTTGAAAACTAAACAGATATGCTTTTAGAGTCCACCTATTCAATTTTTTTCTCCAGCTATAAATCTAGGTTTTATACTTGCTAACATGTACACTCTTTCTTGGGTGTAAGCACTTGTGTACTCACTGTGACTTAAATCTGAAGAAAATTTCACAGGGGTTAAGTTGCAAGCTCATTATTCTACAGATTAAAACAATTAAAAATGACAAGCCAACTTTTGAATCTTGATGGTATATAGAAGCATGAAGAATGAATACACACAACTACTTTGCTTCATAGAAGACCAATGGCTATACACTGAAGGAGCTTTAGTGTACTTAGACATACTGACACATCTTTTAATTCTCAACCCATATGAGAATGAGTGGGAAAAGACTGTGTGTTATAGTACAACTCTAGCCATCTCGGGGTGGATAGAAAGGGGCAGTAGCCTTGCCCAGGACAGAAACAGTCTGGATCTCTAGGGAAGTTATTTTTTCTGTTGCTAAGGGAGTTGACATTTTATTGACTGGATTTTACAACTCTTTGTCTCCCAGATTCCACATGGACAAAGAGAAGAGTGGCCTCCGACTATGGGGATTATTGCATTAACTTTGCTGCTAGGATAGACCCGGGATGTAACTTTCTTAAGGTGGATCTCATCACATTCGCCCATCACCGGGCAGTATGCAGCCCATATGCAACCTGGGCTTGTCCTGCATCTTTCAAGAATGGGGAAGTCCTGTTCTTGAAAAGCTGCACGAGCAGCCGAGATTGTATATGGGCTGCATATTGCCTGGTGATGGGTGAATGCGATAAGATGCGTCTTAAGAAAGTTACATCCTGGGTCTGTACCAGCAGCAAAGCTAATGCGACAATCTTCTATATCCCTCTAAACCAGCTTAACTGGCAACAACAAAAACCATATCTTGACAAAATACAGACCTGTAACATTGTAATTTTTCCCTTCACCGCTACGATTTTAACACCTTTGCCTGACAAAGAAACCAATGAAGCTTGACCACCGCTGCCGCAGGCTGCTTCACTCTGAGGTCAGAACAAGGTGCCCAGCCTTGATCACATGGCTAGGTACCATGTTCTGACCTCAGAGTGAGTGACTAGTGGTACAGATGTTGTGCCACGTGGCAGAGCAGGGCACATTCCAAACAGCTGCCCAGTATCGGAACAGAGGGCTCTAGATCTTCCAGGAAGATCTAGAGTGACTGGTGAGGTATTTTGTTGTAATGGGTTTTTAAGGCGCCACCTTAAAAACACAACATTTAGAAAGCCACATTTGCCCACCTCAATCCTACATGCACCATTCTTTCCATTTCTGTGTTTAATTATGGATATGAAGGAAACCTAAACCTTTCTTACCTTTTAGACTGCAGATTTCCATGGCGTGATGCAGCAAGCTAAGATCTTCTTCTGGGTTCTGAGACATCTCCTTCTCTAGTTAAATGGTGAAATATTAAGACTTTCCAGGCAGCAAAAAAAATTATGTTGTAGTTTTAAAGATATGTTGGCACTACAGCTGGCAAAGATGCAGAATACAACCTGATACCAAAAAAAAAAAAAAAAAAAAGGAGGAATAAGAAACAACGAGGCCCAGATATGGGTGAAATGATAAGGTATAGCTGAGAAAGAGTGACTGGCTTGCTGGTGTTTCACGGATTATTGTAACTGCACTCCTGCTTTTTGTTGTGTGTGTTTGTGAACATTAATAACCAACATCTAAAGATTCATTTGTTATAATTTTTTGAAGTAGTAAATTGACAAAAGCCTACAAGAGGGCAGTTGTGCTGCTTGGCATCATCAATGCAACAGGCAGCACCCAACAACAGTCTGTGGCAACATTGTAACACTTGACATAGTACTTCCCATCAATAGCTATAATTAACCAGAGTGAAAATTGCAGTTTTGAAACAAAACAGTTTAAGTGGTAGGAAAATGAGGTAACCCAGGCATTAGCATATGGAGTTGCTTTAACAAGTGCACTGTACAATATTGTACAGTGTACTGATATCCATCCTGGAAAAGCCATTAGTCTTATTTATTTAGGCTTGCCATTTCACGCTGGTGGGCGGGACTTTCCCGCCCCCTGGGGGGCGTGCCCAGTCCCGTCCCCCCCCGCCCCCGGGTGACTGCCCAACTCTGAGCTCCCAGGGCTGCTGCCTGCTTCTATAGAGTGCTGCCTGTGAAGCATGCCTGGAGCAGCAGCAGGAGGACTGAACCCAGCCGGAGCGGGTCTGCTGCACTGCCCTGCCTCTATTGGCCAGCCCTCTGCTTCCTTATTTGGGCAACATCCCGCAGGGAGGAATTTACATTCAGGCGAGCTGCTGTTCCCCCTTTCTTTCCTTCCTCTTATTATTGTTCCGTTTTTTTTCTTCTCCAAGTTCCCCTCTTCTCTCTCCTTTTTCTCTTTCTCCCCCCTCCTCACTTCTTTTTCTCTTTCTTCCTCTCTAGCCCCCTCCTCTTCTTCTCAGGGGTCCAGGGCTCTCAAGAAAAGAAAAAAGGCTTTGGATCTGTCCCATAAATCCCTCTCAGTTGAGACATACCTGGGAAAAAGAGGGGGGAGGGGTTTGGGGGGGGTTGGAGGGGGCAAGGAAAAGGAGGAAGGGGGGAATTGCTAAGAGGCTTGGGAGTGGGAAATGTAGTTTTCAATGGCCCACGGGGCTGCCTGTGATCTTGCAAATGCTATGCCTGCTTGGAAGTGGGAAATGGTAGTTTTCAAGGCACAAAGGACTACCTGTGATCTTGCAAATGCTATGCCTGCTTGGGAGTGGGGAATGTTCTTGTAGATTGGGGGGGGGGGGTGTTTGGCCAGAAAGAGAAGTACATTTCAGCCTTCTTTTCGGAATAATGCCAAAATGTCCTCCATTTTGAGCATGCCTAAGAAACATGCATTTATATTAACATTTTTAAAAAATTATGAATTTTTTCATGTGTCCTCCATTTTTAAAAATGTGTCCTACATTTGAAAATGTGGCCCTACATTTGTCCTACATTTGTCCCAGTTTGGAGGTCCTGCCTTATGGCACCCTATATTTATTTGCCCGTAAGAATGCAGGCCTAGTTAAATCCATCTGAGTTTAATGAAGAGCAAAGGCATGCAGATTATACACAGAGCCTGATGGTGATACCTAACCATCATAAAGAGGATTTCCCTCCCCTTTTGATTTGAATGCTTTACATCCATCTCACATGCAATTGTACAGAAGAATTTTAATCTTTAGGAACTTCCGCCAAGCTTTCAGCTGTTTAATCATGTTTCATAAGGCTCCCAACAATGCAAGAATTATTTTATCCATTCTCTTCCCTTTCCTGGTGCAAGGATGCAGGTGTTGGCTTTTGTTAAATCTTGTTAAATGTTCTGCTTCATGTTGTAATAGTGCTTTCTCATTATGATATCATTGTAAATGAGGGGGAAATTAGTCTACGCTGTGTTAGGGTTCAACAATAAAATAGCTAAACTGTTTGGGCAGTTTGTGGGTTGTATGTAAAGCAAAGGAGGGAATGCTGTTGAAGACCTTCTTCTTAAAAAACATAATCAATTTTGTGCCCCCCAATGCCTCTAGGAACTATGTTTTGGGGCCTTCCTGGATCATTTTAGGTGGTGGAGATTGTCTTTTTAAACCAGAGGAAGTGAGCAGATCTTACTTTCTATTAATTTCCTGTTCCAAAAATGTCCTCTACTATGCTTAAATTTGCCCAAGGATGCAAAATGTGTTGGAGTACATCTCACACCCTCGGGGACATGGGGGGGGGGGAACAGTTTTGAATGATTTAGCAAAAATTGTTTTTGATTACATGGGACCCTGGAGGCCCTTCTAACATGGTAGAAATGTCTTTTGCATCTCCTATAGTGCATTTGATGGCATTTTGAAGGGGGGGGGGAATGTTTTGCAAAATATCAATTTCAAATAGATGAGCGAGAGAGAGAGAGAGAGCTCTCGAACCATGCAGTACGTTTTGTTGTCCATTTACCATACTTTTTTATTATATTTTTTGAAATTTTACAAAACAAAACAAATTTAATACTTCTTTCCATACATACATGACTTTTGCATCTTATTCATTTTTTAAAATCCATAATATACACCTCAGTGCACCCCACCCCCAGAGCCTTCTCTTCTTTATCTCCATCCAAAATTTTAAATCCTCCTGTGGAGGTATTTCCATCTCTTTTCTTTAGTACATTTCAAATTTTTTCCATATTTCATCAAAATCATTTCTTTTCCATAATCCTTTTTTACTTACCATATCTTAACCACATCCAGTTATTGTTAGCAGCATATGTGCATGTAGATGCACTGATGACCTTTTTTTAAAAAAAAGAGTGCAAGAGACTATTTCTAGTGCCTCTAGCACCCTGTCCTCTGTCAAGTCCTGTGGGGCTGCTGCCACAGGGCAGAGGAAAGCAACTGAGCACGTGAACGCATTCTATGTCCCTGCAGTTTGCACATGAGAGAGGCAGAGGAAAACATTATTATTCCTCCTCCTGTCTCTATAGCAAGCTGTGAGGGACAAAAAGTGAGTCCCCACTGTCCACTCCTCCCCCTCCACCACTGTTAATGTCAGCAGCAGTAGCCCTATGGGGCTTGGTTGCTGTTAAGCTATAAATACAGAGCTGTTGTCTTCCATATCTCCCATGACAGGTAACAAGACATCCTGCTTTTCGGACATGTCCTACATTTCAACTTTCTGTCTGGGAGAAATTCCAAAATGTCCTTCATTTTGAGCATGACTCAGAAACACACTTAATATTTATACAAGTGTTTTAGCTTTTCTTTGGTTATGTCTTCCATTTTTTCTTGAATGACCTACATTTTGTGGTGTCTTGTCCTCCTCTTAGCAGTTTGACACCTGGTCACCCTGCCCATACAGGATCTCACTCAACCATGAGAGGACTTGCTAGTAGGGTGCATTTCACATGCAATGCACTTCCTAGGAAAGCTACCCTGTTACCAATCTTGAGGTCATTAAATCATAGGCATAGATATTTTTAACACCTAAAGTCATTCAATCTATGGAGATTTTTATCTGCTGTGCTAATTTCTTGTGCTGAATGGTTATATCTCTTGGCTGGGATGTTGCTTATGCTTTCTAAGGTATATTCACATTTTATTCTTTTCTATGCTGCCCTGAGAGTTTCATCCAGGACAGCCTGAGAATCATTGAATAAAATAGGTTGTGCCAGCATTCAGGATTTTAGGGAAGGGGGGGGGGTCCAGACTAAGTGCCACCATTATAATGAGGCTTGGGCGCAGCGGCGCAGCACGCACGCACCATTCCTTTTTCTAATGGAAGGGGGGTCCGGACCCCAAGAAACCCCCCCCCTTGGCTACATCCCTGGACCTGAACATAAAAAGAAACATCATCCTCTTCTGAGATGGGCAGGGTACATTCTAATTACAATTGCTGAGTAAATGCAGACAGCTCTCATGCATTTGGGATTGGGAGTCCTAGGACTTTCTCACACAGCCTTCGTCTTGCCACAGCTTGTTAGTGTAAAGAAGTCGAAACAAATTTCTAGGGGAGGGGGAGGGAGGAGAATCATGCCCACTGTGCCACATGACTGCCAGCACATTGGAACTGTAGGAAAGGACCTATCACATGAAGACTTAATGGCAAGCAGAAATAACTCCTTGATGAAAAGGTGCATTCTAGCAATGCTGGAATGCAAAGCAGCAGCAATGAGAGAGACATGAATGGGTTAAGTTTAGCCAAAGATACTATTATCCAGCTTTAAATCTGATTTAAAAGCCTTGTGTGTCACCTCCCTAGAACCAAAATCCTTTTCATATGAGGTTTTAAATATGCAATGGAAGTATCTTGTTGTCGAGAGCTAAGTTTTGTTTTGACATGACATCACCTCCATCTTGCTGCATATCCAAACCTGACCTTTTCCAGCTCCAATATTCTGTTAATTCATGGATGCAGTTTTAAAAACTTGTATTCTATGAAAATTTTAAAACATTGTTGTATGAAAGCCATCTTGCACCTGTACTTGCATCTGTGTCCCAGAGCTGGGTGGAGTTGAAATGATGTGTCTGTAGATCTATCTCTACCTCCCAGGGTCCTCCTTTTTTCTTCCAGTGAATTTCTCATGTTCATCCTGAAAGATCATCTTTCAATCACAAGTTTTAAAAATCCTGTCGCAATTGCAAAATACCACTGAAAACATTTGGTTTTTGTTATGCACAATGCTGACATAAAAAAACAAAGAAGAAGAAAATTAAACTCCAATTGCTATTTCATAACAACAGTGTGTAGAGTGGTCTAAAGGATGGATGTTTGGGTGACACTGTCCTATTGTGATTTACTCCCCCCCCAAAAAAATGTATTTCCCTGTAGGGATTGTGAAAGTCTGTTGAATGTTTTGTTTTATACCTCCATGCCAGCATAAAGAGAAAGAACGAAACTAAAAAGAGAGAAAAAGGCCATCAAACTGGAGACGACTGTCCATACTACTAGGAGGGCATATGGGGGGTGGGGGGGGGGGGGGAGAGGCAGAACTGGAGGAGGGGAGAGTGAAAAGTGGCAAGTGTGAAAAAAATACATTATAAATGTCTGCATATGAGCAGATACCAAGGAAGAATTGCAAGGGGACGACCTTTACTATTGGATCATTTTTATTTTTTAAAAAAGTGAAAAAAGTGCTATGTCTGCAAACAGTTTCCAGTCCTTGAGAATTCTTGGAGAACAGGGACCTCCGCACGACTGGAAAAGGGCAGACGTTGTCCCCATCTTCAAAAAGGGGGAAAAAGAGGTCCCACAATTATTGTCCAGTTAGTCTAACATCAATACCCGGAAAGATTCTAGGCAGATCATTAAACAGGAGTCTGTGAACATCTAGAAGGCAATTCCCTAATCACAAAAGTCCACACAGGTTTCAGAGAAAGAAGTCATGCCAGACAAATCTGATCTCTTTCTTTGTAAAATTACCCGCTTGGTAGATGAAGGGATGCTGTGGAATAGTATATCTTGATTTCAGTAAGGCCTTTGACAAAGTTCCCCATGATATTCTTGCAAACAGCTTATAAAATGTGGGCTGTTACATGGATTTGTAATTGGTGACTGGCCGAACCCAAAGGGTGCTCACCGTGGCTCCTTTTCATCCTGGAGAGAAGTGAACCAGTGGGGTCCCACAGGGCTCTGTCCTGGGCCCAGTGCTATTTTCAACATCTTTATCAATGACCTGGATGACAGAATTGGGGGCATATTCATCAAATTTGCAAATGACACCAAATTAGGAGGAATAGCTAATACTCCAGAGCACAGGATCAAAATTCAAAATGACCTGAATAGACTAGAAAGCTGGGCCAAAGCTAACAAAATGAACTTCAACAGGGAGTAATGTAAGGTACTGCACTTAGGGCGGAAAAATGAAATGCACAGATATAGGATGGGGGACACCTGGCTGACCGAAACTACATGTGAAAGGGATCTAGGAGTCAAAGTAGACCACAAGTTGAACATGAGTCAACAGTGTGATGCGGCAGCTAAAAAGGCCAATGCAATTTTAGGATGCATCAACAGAAGTATAGTGTCTAGATCCAGGGAAGTAACAGTGCCACTCTATTCTGCTTTGGTCAGACCCCACCTGGAATACTGTATCTAGTTCTGGGCATCACAATTCAAAAAGGATGTTGAGAAACTGGAGCATGTCCAAAGGAGGGTGACTAAAATGGTGAAGGGTCTTGAAACCATGTCCGATGAGGAACCACTTAGGGAGCTGGGGATGTTTAGCCTGGAGAAAAGAAGGTTAATAGGTGATATGATACCCTTGTTCAAATATTTGAAGGGATGTCATATTGAGGAGAGAGCAAGCTTGTTTTCTGCTGCTCCAGAGAACAGGACCTGGAACAATGGATGCAAGCTACAGGAAAAGAGATTCCACCTCAACATTAGGAGGAACTTCCTGACAGTAAGGCTGTTTGACAGTGGAACACACTCCCTCGGAGCATGGTGGGGTCTGCTTCCTTGGAAGTTTTTAAACAGAGGCTGGATGGCCATCTGTCGGGGATGCTCTAATTTGGATTTCCTGCATGGCAGGGGATTGGACTGGATGGCCCTTGCAGTCTCTTCCAATTCTATGATTCTAGAGATGAACATCAGCCACACTCTCACAACAAGGTCTTCATCTTGAGAACTGTAAAAGTGTCTGCACACTGTCAGACTTCATCTGGAGTACTGTATTCAGTTCTGGGTGCCTCATTTTAAATATACTGTATAGACAAGCTGTAGCAGGTTTGGAAAAAGGCAACAATGATGATAAAAGGTATGGAAAACAAAACCTATGAGGAAAGGTTGAAGGAGCTGGATATATACAGTTTGGTGAAGAGAAGATATGGGTGATATGATGGCAGTCTTTAAATACCTCAAGGGCTTTCACAGAGAGGGCAGGGCAGGCGTGTTCTCTGCTGCCCCAGTGGGTTGGGCCAGATCTAACTATTTTAAGTTACAGGAGAGTAGATTTAAATTGAACATTAAAAAGAACTTCTTGACAGTAAGAGCAGTTCAGCAATAGAAACAAATGCCTAGAGAGGTGGCAGGGTCTCCTTCTCTGGATGTCTTAAAAAAAAGGCTGGAGAGCTACCTGCTGGCAGCCTTTTGAGCATTGCTTTCAGGTAAAGTCAATAGTGCTGGGCTAAACTAAGGCTGTCTTTGGCGTGTTACAGACCACGCGGCTCCTGGACGCTCCGAGGAAGGAGCGCAGAAATCGCACTCCTTCCTGGGCCCTGGAAGAGACGCTGCGA
Organism: Sceloporus undulatus; assembly: GCF_019175285.1. Classification (NCBI taxonomy): domain Eukaryota; kingdom Metazoa; phylum Chordata; class Lepidosauria; order Squamata; family Phrynosomatidae; genus Sceloporus; species Sceloporus undulatus. The sequence continues at coordinate 112,727,733 of NC_056523.1, read as the reverse complement.
GGCGCTAGTTGCGCACACACGGTGTCACTTCCGGGGCATGACATGCGGATGCACAGCGTCCGCTACGTCAATGTGGCGGCGGCCATGTGGAATGGCCGCTGCCCATTTGTCATGGACTCTGTCCATGATAGGGTTAGGGGCATCTGGAAGAGACGCCCCTTTTTCAAACTGGGACGACCTCAGGACGTCCCTAATGCGGTCTGTAACCCGCCATACTTTGGTCACATCATTAGAAGGCATGATACATTAGAAAAGACAATAATGCTGGCAAAAGTAGAAGGCAACTGAAAGAGATGAAGATCACATGGGCCTCAACCTTCAGGAGCTAAGCAGAGTCCTAGCACTGTCTCGTCCACAGGTTGTCATGAATCAAGGTCAGCTGGGGAAATTATCAACAACATCTAAATAGGTACAGTTCACTTTAGATTATTTTAAAATATTTCCAACTATCTGCTTTTAATAGTACTGTTGGTTAATTATTTTGTCAGTTTTGTATTATAATATTTTGCCTAAGCTTCTGTTTTAAATAATTGCAAGCCTCCTTGGATCCCATGGCGGAAGAAAGGGGGTGGTGGTTATAAATTGAATAACCAAAATAAGAAATTAAATGGATTTTGAGTCAAAAACAGCACTATGTCTAGAATAACTGTAACAGTAAGAAATGAATACATGGAGTATTCTGACTCTGCAGTATTCAGGTAGATTTTTTTTTCTTGTCTTCCAGAAAGCTTATATTTCGGCAGAAGAAATTATATTCCTATGAGAAGAAGCCACACTTTCTCCCAACTTACCTATCGTAGTTTGTTTTTCTTATGCAAAGAACAGGAATATAGTCTTTAAGAAAAGTTTCTATCATACCTGTAGGTTTGCACTCTTTACAACCATAGAAATAAAGTATGTATAAAATGTATGTATTGACATCTGAAATAGCAGAGGTGACCTTGAATTCTACTTGTGTGATTTGGTCATGCAAACAATTTAATCTATAGAATAACTGGAGCTGGGCACATGAAGCATGTTGACTCAGTTTTTCCACCAAACATCAGGTGTTGCATTATCCTGTGACCAAAGTGCATGATCTTGCAAGCACAATTAACAAGCCACAAACCACACAGTGTTTTTCAACAGTGTTATATTTCTTGTTGTATATGATAGTCATGTGTTTCAAAACCAGAAGGAAATCTATATTAGGCTTTTGGAGGGTCACCTATAACACACACCCTCCATTGTTGTCATCATGTTATTTCTGCCTGTATATCCTAGGCTGCATCTGCACTGCACCTCAGTCAAACCAGATTATTTCTGCAGTGCAGATGCAGATGCAAGTTTTCTTTAGACTACTTCTGTGGTTGTTTTTTTTTTTTTAGTAAATCTTTATTAGTATTATAACCTACATACAATAATATAGAAAACGTTTACATAATATTCCACATATATATGGTATGTCACATTAGTTATCCATTCTTTACCACCTTATCTAAATCTATTCATATCAAACCATTTAATTTTAATTAGACCACTAATTTAAAAACAACATCATAAAATTGTTATTAAAATCTTCATTCTTCTTGCTTTTTCTTTTCACCATATACTTTTCATTGTTACACAAAGGTATAATACTATTAATTATATTACTAATTCATTCCCCCTTCTTTTCTCTCTCTCCCCCCCCCCCTTTTCCCCCCTCCCCCAGGTGCTCCCCATCATCAGAGCCTAGTATCTTCTACTTCTGTGGGCTTTTCAAGTTTCTTATGGTTTAATGTTCTAGGCCCTTCACACAAGCCCTCCATACCTTTCTACTTTTTGTGTTCTCATGTTGGTACTGTGTCAATCAATGCACAAAAAATATTCTCTTCCTTTTAACATTTCACATACTTTCTATAACAGATACACAAAGGCAAGCATTACCAACAAAGCCTGAGGCACAGATGAATAGAAATAAACCAGGGTTTGATGGAGCTATGCCATCCACTTACAAGCCAACAGCCACACCCATACACCAGAAGTGTCTTGCCACTGCTGGAAAGAATGAGGCTTCATTGAAAACAGCACAGTATTGTCATCATTAGTCATCCTACATAATCATAATAGTCCAGGGAACAATTAGAGTATCACAGGATCTCAATGCTCAGATTTTCTAAAGAAAAACACACTGTCCTTCGTGTGATTTGGACTGCAACTTCTATAATTCATGACCTCTGGGCATTCTAATTAGGGCTGATCAGAATTGTAGTCCAAAACATACAAACAGTACATGGTTATCTAGTCTAGATGCTCCTTGGTGGGGTTGAATCAAGGCTCTACAAGTTACGAACTTTCTTTTAGTTATAGTTTTTTGTGGGTTGTTCGGGCTATGTGGCCATGTTCTAGAAGAATTTATTCCTGACATTTCACCGGCATCTGTGGCTGGCATCTTAAGAGAATGCTCTCTGATGCCAGACACAGATGTCGGCAAAGCGTCAGGAATAAACTCTTCTAGAACTCATCCATGTAGCCCGAAAAACCTCAAAAAAATATGGATGCCGGCTGTGAAAGCCTTTCTTTTAGTTATTTATGCAGATCATCAAAAGACTGACAATCATGTAATAGATATTTCTCAAGTACTTCAACTTTGCTGGGGAAAATATAGTTTTCTGTAAATAAAAGAAGGAACAGTTCCACCTGCTTGACTTATTTACGCAACAATGATTTGCAAGTAAGGAAGGAGAGATAAAATCTTGCACAAATCATTCTGACAGAAGTGGGCAAAACTATTTGGAACAGACAGGAAGGTACTCAGTTAAAACTGCACATAATACCCATATCTTCCTATTGTCACCACTACAATATGATACCTAAATGTGGCTGGATTTGTTTTTGTTTTTTTTTAAGATTGTTATATCCTTAGGGTATATTTGCACAAGCAGTCTACTGCATAAACTAAAACTTGGTGAATTACCTGTACAGCCAACAGACCATGGTTTATGGAAAGTCCTGTGATTGGTTGGTGCTTCTATTTTCATGTTCACTATACAATAGTTAGTACTTCATTAGATTTTCACAAAATCTATCCTACTAGGACAAGCATGTAGGGATTTCCATTTTCACCATTCTCAATTTTTCTTTTACTGCAGGAGTTTTATCAGTTTAAAAAAACTCAGATGTGTACTATATTTCAAAGGAAGGAACTGGTAAAACCACCTAAGAAAATCATATGAAATTTGTGTGTGTGTGTGTTGTGTACTTTCATGTTGTTTCTGACTTATGGCAACCCTAAGGCCCTATCGTGGGGCTTTCTTGACAAGATTTATTCAGAAGAGGTTTGCCAATGCCTTCCCCTGAGGCTGAGAGCATATAACTTGCTCAAGGTCACCCAGTGGGTTTCATGGCTGAGCGGGGAATCAATCCCTGGTCGCCAGAGTCATAGGACTTTATCACACATGAAGAATTTCTCTTAATTTTGAATGAAAAGAAAGTGGGGCCAGAACGCATTTACGTGAATTCACTAGTTCAGCGAATTTACATGTATGCTAATTGCTCACGCCGAACGAGCCGCGAAGAGAAACAACAACGCTGAAAGAACCGCAACCTGGAAACATCACCCAAGGAGACTTTCTGCTGTGCTTTCTGCAACTGGACCTGCTTATCCCAAATTGGCTTTTTTAGTCACCAACGCGCTTGTACAAAGCGCGAGATGAGTCCTTCCTGAATCTTCGTTCACGAAGCAAAGCCAGAGAGGAGAGAGAGAGAGAGAGAGAACTGCATTCGAACTGGCTTCCCATTACCCAAAAATAGCATGCCATTGCCCGAATTTGTGTGAGGTAGTCTATCACGCAATAACGTGAAACCCCATGATTGCGCTCAGACTGACTTCCCATTGCCCAAATTTGCGTGTGGTAGTCTATCGCGCAGTAACATTAAACCCCATGATTGCATTTGGATTGCCATTGGATTATACTTCCAATTTCCCTTGTCTGATAATGTCCATAGTTCAGCACTCAAACCACTGTGCCACACTGGCTCAACCATTAAATTTGTGAGGTCACCATAAGTCAATAGGCAATTTGACGATGCATGCACATACACTATTCTTATTCAATAGTGTTCACCACAAGTGAACTCTAAGGTACTGCACTTAGGCCAGAAAAATGAAATACACAGATATCCCCCCCAATCTTACCTATTGTGGAGATTTTAAAAATTTTCTGTATTTCTGTTGCAATGTGACACTACTTTTTCTTTTGCAAAAATCACATTTTCTTCCCTCCATATTAATTGTGATAGTGAATGATAAAAAGAATCGAGTTGGGTCAAAAGAGTGAACATCTGTTGGAACTGGGCTTACTGCTAAGGCAACTCCATCATAAGCAACTGACAGAACTACTCTCCCATCCTCATGCCATTTCCATTTTCCATTTTTACAGCAATGTTGGAGAGTGTTGAAAGTGTCTTTGGAGGCTGGAGGCTTCTTTAGCTTGTCACCTAACATGGTGAATGTTTGTGCTACCAGTTAAAAAACCAAAATGTTATGTATACCAGAAAGGCTACTCTCTCCTTCACTTGCAAAATCTCAATATTTTGGAAGAAATGCTTTTCTTCTTTGACCATGCTTCAAGAAATGTGGGTGGTCAGTGTTACGGAAGCTCTTCACTCATGACTACAGCACTGAAGCATGTCTCCTTGCCCTTAATAAAATTGCCAAAACTTGACTGTTGCTGTTGCATGCCTTCAAGTCATTTCTGACTTATGGAAATGAAGGTGACCCTATCATGGAATTTCTTTGTAATATTTGTTCAGAGAGGGTTTTCATTTGCCTTCCTTTGAAGCAGAGAGAATGTTACTTGCCCAAGGTCATCCCATCAGTTTACATGGTCTCCAAAGTCACAGGATGCATCTCCACTGGAGAAATAATCCACTTTGACACCACTAACTGCCATACCTCAATGCTATGGAATTGTGGAAAGTGTAGCTTGTTGTCCCAAACAGAGTACAATTCCCAGAATTCTATAGCATTGAGCCACAGCAGTTAAAATTGTGTCAGACTGGATTATTTCTGCAGTTTGGATGCAGCCCTTATCTCATGCTCAAACCACTATACCATACCGGCTCTCTCAGAGCTTGGTAACATTACCTTTTAGAGTACAACTCTTAACATCTGATGCTGCCAGGAGGAAATGCACTCCAAAAAGTACCTACTTTTTTTCAGCAAAGATTCCTTCCTCCGGTCATTATATCTGAACAATATACAATTTTTATTGAAGTATTCCACACAGGCTGAAGTGAGCTTGGGACACACACAAGCTATGAAAAAGAGAAAACTAACATAGCACTCCACTTTCTTTAACTTAGTTCTGGGGTTAGTCATTCCACCTCTGGAATTTATGCCACTATCCATGTGTCTATGTCTCCTTTACCACCAGCATGTGTCACAACAAATTTCAAACATTTTGGTTAGAGATGAAGCTTTGAAAACACAAGTACAAATAGGTGCTTACCTTAGCTGTGCTCCTCTTTTCTGATATCTTCTAGGGAATCCTGTTCATCCTCATCCACTTGTTAGACATTCACTTTTCAACCATTGGTATTCTGTACCAAATTTGCTAAGGAGGCCAGCCTTTTGGAGTCTGTCTCACTTTACCATATCTGATCTCTGCTGTCCCTGATTGGCTGAGCTGTCAGGAATAAAGGACTTGCAAAGGAAGCACTATAAAGAGGAAAAGTTGCTGAGCCTGTTAGAACACAGGTTCTACAGGCAACATTCCACCTGTGCTAATGCAACTTAAAACATGTGAGCCAAGAGAAGGCATTCCTGCTGAACATACAGTATATACTCCAACTGTCCTAATTCGGCAAGGACAGTCTTGAAGCTGGTCACGAAGTTAGTTAGTGGTGTCAAAGTGGATTATTTCTCCAGTGGAGATGCAGCCTGTGACTTTGGAGACCATGTAAACTGATGGAATGACAGGCTCTCTCATCCCATTCTTTCAGCTGCTTTTAAAATGTCCCTGTTTTATTCTCCTCCTCCCACTCTGTCCTCAGTTTACTTCAAAGTGCCAATGTGGGAGATTTTCACACTGCTCCTTTTGTCAATCTGGGCACAAGATGAGACCGTGTAAAAATGGATGTTATCGCACAGCTTCGTGACCAGATCAGAGGCATCCCATACCTGATCAAGACTTCTGTACTGAGCAATGAATGGATAAGAATCTTTTTTAGCTCAGTATGCGAGAAGTCCTGATTAGGTATGGGATGCCTTCGATCTGGGCATGAAGCTGTGCGATAACATCTGGTTTTATACCATTTCAGTCTGTGTCCAGATCAGGAGAAAATGGCCAGTGCGATAATCTTGCCCTTCCCTGTAGATTCAGGCAAAAGCAAAGTACTGCAGCCTCTCCTAGCTTGTGTGTTCGTCCTCATTCATAATGTTTATCATCTTGGCCACACTCAGAAGTTGCTTTGCCAGTTTTCACGTGTGAAGTGTCAGAAGGTATGAAACAGGTGATTGTTTCTTGTCATGGAAAACCACTGGGTGACCTTGAGTGACTCACACTCTCTCAGCCTCAGAGGATGGCAATGTCAAACACTCTCTGAAAAAACATGCCAAGAAAACCAGGTAAATTGGAAAAGAGTTGAAGGCACACAGCAGCGCAACAAAAACCGCATGCCTCCATTTTCATTGTGGGGTCCAAAACGGATCCCCTGTGAAAACAGAGGGCCAACTGTACTTGTATTCCATACATATAAATCAATACATTCTAATATTATGGAGAAAAATATATGTTTACTTTTCTGTCCTCTTTAGGGCAGGAGGTGCATTTCCTTTTCTTTCTTTGGTGTTTTTTTTTTAATTATGCCACCATACAGTGTAGTTTTAATTCACCCTCTGCCACTGTCAGCTTCACCAGACTCTCCTTTGTGCATGTATGCACAAGTGGTGTCCTCAGTGTGTCTGAGTAAGTCAAAGCAAAATGGGTTGTATCAGTTGTATATACTTGGCTTCAATTCAGGCTGAGTTTCAGGAGAGAAGTGGAATCAGGAAGTTGTTCCGGACTTCACAAAAAAATATAGGTTTTGGAGAGAGATTTCAATTAAGCTCTGCCAAATACATTCTCTGCATCCTTGTTATTTACATGTCACACAACTGTTGATAGGGAAGCCAGAAAATGCTACAGTGGCCCAATTTAGTTGAAAAACTACAACTGCCAGCCAGTTGGGTTGGTGAGTATTGAGGGGATAGTAAGGCTGTAAACAGGTGCAGTGGAGTTTTTCAAAGACCTGCTGAGTTCTGTTTATTGTATATACTTATGCAAAACTTTGCAGAGGCTGCACAGAATCAGTGATTCCATACATAGTACTTGTAGTTTCACTTCTTTCAAATACAAAATCATGACTAAGAAGTTCCTCTTTTAGGTTTTTTCCCTCCCACTGTGCTTGTTATTCAGTTTCATACACAAAATTCACCATGGTCACATGAACCCATTTTGTTTCTAAATTCTCACAGAGCAATGAAACATTTGATAAGAGAATGTCTTTTCTGAGGGTTGTATCAATATTGTTTCTTTTAGTCAACCTAGACCAAAATGTGACCCCTTACTTTCTGGAGAACTGCGAGGTCTGCGAAATCATGGGGAACAGAACAAAAGTTATATGCTACCAAAGGAATTTGAATGAAGTCCCAACTCATCTGCCAAGCAAACTTTTTTTCTTGGATTTGTCTGAGAACAGTATTGCAAGTCTGAGGAAGAATAGCTTCAGAAGCCTAATTCATCTACAAGTTCTGAATGTTTCTCAGAACCAAATAAATCACATTGAAGAAGGTACTTTTTCACACACAGGTCACTTGGAGGTCTTGAACCTCACTATGAACCACCTGTGCTTTTTCTCCAGTTCCATGTTTGATGGACTCACAAGTCTCACCATCTTGCTGCTTGGCAACAATCAAATAGACATGATTGACCCATCTGCCTTTGCCCACTTGGAGAAATTAAAGATAATCGATTTATCTTCAAACAGATTGCATTCCCTGAGTGCCATGGACAGTGTGTTTAACATGAAGTCTCTGAAGGAGTTACACATCAACGACAATGACTTGCAGAACTTCTCAACCAAAGACATAGTAAGTGTACCTCTGAGGCTTCATAAACTGAATGCATCCCATAACCCAATTTCTCTCCTTGATATTTCAACTCCAGCTTTGCAAAGCCTTGTTTCCCTTGATCTATCCTTCTCTATCCCAAAGAACTCCATTGTATGGATAATACAAGATTCATGCTTCTTAAAGGGTCTAAAGGCATTATATTTGGGAGGAATGGCTATGAAACCATCAGATGTATCGGAAATGATTCAGAAGCTGAATTGCTCTCTGCTAGAGGTTATCTACCTAGATCACTTAAATCTGACTGAATCAGATGGTCTTATAGAGCAGGTGTGCCTTTGGCACCAAAATGTGAACACTCTTCACTTAGTAGATAATAAATTCACAGGTGTTAAAGCAAGAGCCTTTGAAAACTGCACACATCTAAGACACCTGAATATGGCATTTAACAAGCTGAAAGTGCTGCCAATATCATTATTCCAATCACTGCCCTATCTGCAAATTCTTTCTTTGGCAAACAACAAATTCACAGTGGTACCAAATGCTACTTCTAATGTGACATCATTACAAAGCATAGATCTTAGTTTTAATAAGATCAGGAGGATTTTCCCAGATAACTTTGCAGGTCTAAATAATGTTACGAGTCTCTACGTCACTAGTAACAAAATATCTCATGTGTATTCAAACCTCTTTGGTGACCTGTGCAGATTAGAAGTACTGGATCTTGGGGGGAATGTTCTAACAAAAATCAAGGAACCTTTCTCAGCAAGCCTGCAGATGCTGAAAACTCTGGTACTAAGTCAAAATAAACTAGATTCTATAGAGAAAGGGGCTTTTAGGAATCTTGTTTCTCTGCAGCTTCTTAATCTGGCAGACAACCAGATTGCCACAATAGAACCAGGAGCCTTTGAAGGCTTGAGTAATCTGCAATCTCTTCTTCTTGGAAGCAACAAGATCACTAAGGAGACTTTAAAGAAGGGGATCTTTCAAGGAGCAAGCTCTTTAGTAGATCTTGAACTGTTTAGCAATTATATCAGTTATGAATCCAGCCAAACACTTGCCAATCCACCCTTTTTCCTTCTAAAGTCGTTAAAAAAACTAGAGATAAACAGTCAACGTCATGAAGGACTTAAAAATTTTCCAGTTAATTTCCTGCATGGTTTGGAGTCCCTTGTGCGAATAAATGCAGGCAACCTAGCTATCTCTTCCTTGGATCCCAACACTTTTAAGTACACACCTACTCTTGAAGAGCTTGATTTGAGCAACAACAATCTTAACTCAATTAGCAATGCACTATTCCTGCCTGTCCCTAACCTGAAAAAAATCCTTCTCAATAAAAATGGATTAAATTCTCTCAGCTTTATTTCTCATGTAAATTTTTCAAGGCTGACTTTCTTCAGATCAGCTGGAAACCAAATAGATATTATCACAAGAACCCAAATAAGGGCTTTGCCTTTCCTCCTTTTTCTAGATCTCAGGAAAAACCCTTTCACCTGTTGCTGCAGTAACCAACATTTCCTGAGATGGTCACTAATGAATCCTAAAACTCAGGTACTTCATTTCTCTGAGTACACCTGCTCTTCACCTCCAGCATATAAAGGGAAAAAACTGCGGGCTTTCAAGACATCCTCTTGCACATCTAACCACGTACTTGCCCTGTATATCACAAACACTGCTGCAGTGATATTGCTGATGTTTGTCTGCTTCTGTTGTAAATGGAGATGGTACATGGTCTACACATACCACCTACTACTTGCATACCTTATTGACAAAAGACAAAAAATGAAGGAACGGGGCATGGTATATGATTATGATGCTTTTGTTTCCTACAACACACATGATGAAAAATGGGTGATGAATGACCTTCTGCCGGTGATGGAAAACCAATATGGTTGGAAGCTCTGTCTGCATCACCGTGACTTTGAGCCAGGACGATTCATCATTGAAAATATTGTAGACAACATCTATGGTAGCCGAAAGACCATCTGTATAATAAGCCGCCATTATTTGGAAAGTGAGTGGTGTTCAAAGGAGATTCAGGTGGCAAGCTTCTGCATCTTTGATGAACACAAGGATGTCTTGATTCTCATTTTCTTGGAGGACATTCCCAGTGAGTACCTTTCACCCTATCACAGAATGAGAAAATTAATAAAGAAGAAAACCTATCTCAGATGGCCTCAAGAAGCACAGGAAATTCCATTGTTTTGGCATAAGCTTAATATGGCTATGAAGACTAGAGAAGAAAAAGAAGATGAGCATCCTATTGTGGCTGGATTTTTTTCCAGTGAAATTCTGTAAAGATTATGTTGTCTGGGGAATCTGTCTGTAGTAGGGGTGGACAATGAGTGGCCATCCAAAAGTTGTTGGACTGTAGCTGCATCAGCCCTAGCTAGTATAGCCGGTATGGTAGAGTGGGGTGGGGTGGGGTGGGAGACTAATGGGAGTTAACCGTTTGATAACATTAGGGAAATAAAGAATACTCACAAATGTTCTTATCCTCAATTAGAAAGGATGTTTTAACATGCCAGGATGAAAAAGTGGTCAACTGCCATGATATATATTTTTAATTGTACTGTTTGCATTTTTGTTTTTGTGCAGAAAAGTTTATTTTGCCCCAATACACTTTTCTGCACAAACATGAGAAATGTTTTGAGATTTTCTCACCTAAATGTCTGTCAAAATGAAAACTCATTTAAAAATGTACAGAACACTCATAATCTTGACCATCAAAAAATTGCTTATTCTTGCACATGAAAATGAAATAAACCAAAATTAACATCTTGACTGCACATTCCCCATTCTTACAGTGTGATCTCTGCAATTTTATATACCTGAGCATTGGGAAGACACACTTCAGTAATCACTAATATTCATAGTTGATGTCTGTTTCCATCAAGTTTTCTTTACAGGGCTAATTGTGATTTGCATAGTATAGTGGTTTGAATGTTGGACTATGACTCTGGAGACCAGGGTTCAATTCCCAGCTCAGCCACTGACAAGTTGGTTCTGGCTTATGGCGACCCTAAAGTGACACTATCATGGGATTTTCCTGCAAGATTTGTTCAGAGGAAGTTTGCTATGGCTTCCCCTGAGGTTGAGAGTATGTGACATACTCATTGTCATCCCGTTAAGTTTCATGGCTGAGCTGGGAACTGAACCCTGGTCTCCAGAGTCGTAGTCCAGCACTCAAACCATGATGGCTTTCATATATGTCTACTGAAAAGAACATACTGCTAGGTAAGTGGACTGAAGGTAGAAAGACATAAAGTAGAAAAACTTGGGTTATGAGAGAACCACATTTCCAACCAGTTAACAAAAATCTTCCCATCTCTGTTAATTTCCTGGAATTTTAGCTTCTATAAGTATTTAGTTGCATACACAGGTTTATAGTCTGCTGCTTCAATTTCTTTTAAGTTTATGTTTGGAAATAATTAAGAAAAATCAAAGAATATCATTGACTCAGAAAAGGAGAACTGAAGATGTTTGAATTTATATTTGATTGTTTTCAGACTTATTTCTAATGTTAATTATAAATTTTAAATGTTAATTATTAAATCAAGTCAGAGGTTTAATCCTATGATGTTCAAACAGTGGGTTAATTCCTATGATGAGCTTTTTTAAAATGTATAAAGATCACTATTTGAAGAACAAGGTTGTCTAAAGCAGTAATTTTTAAACCCAGCACATTTTGTCAAGGGATTTAAAAACTACTTTTTTGCAGCTATAAATAATTTCTAACCAACAGGGATTAGCGTATGTTTTGTGCAGCAAATATGTCTTGTTACATTTTCCTTCTTTAGATGACTCTCATTCTTTCAAACACTATAGTATATTCCCCAACCAAATATCCTCTAGATATGTGTTGACAAACGCATGGCATGCGTGCCATCTATGGCATGTGGCACTGTGTCACCAGGCATGCAGTGGCCATAGGAAGGAGGGGGTGCGGGGCTTGAGAGAGACAAGGCCTGGCCTGGAAAGACTAAGAGCCCTCCCCCCGACCACCATCTTGAGGGGGAAGACGAGGCCTGCGCTGGAAAGCTAAGAGCCTCCGCCCGACCACCATCTTGAGGGGGAGAGACGAGCCTGGCCTGGAAAGACTAAGAGCCCTCCCCCCGACCACCATCTTGAAGGGGAGAGACGAGGCCTGGCCTGGAAAGACTAAGAGCCCTCCCCCCGACCACCATCTTGAGGGGGAGAGAGGCCTTGCAATTTTTGTATTGTATTGCAATTTTTACTGTACACCGTATGATCAATTGCGGAATAGCGGTCTATAATAAAACTATATTATTAATTATTATATTATTATTATATAGGTGGCCAGCCGCTCATTGCTGTGGCCGGGTTCTCCCACAGAATACCAAGCCACAAAAAGAAGGGCCGGAAGCCCTGTCCTTTCTGGCCAGAAACCTTTCTCCAACATAAGGCATAGTCCTGGGGGACACCATTTTCTTCTCCTCCCAGACTGGTGTGTGTATGTGCATGCTGTGTGGCTTTTAAGTCATTTTGGAGACCCTCTCCAAGGCTTTTCTGAGCAAGTTTCATCAGAGGAGGTTTGCCAGTGCTGTTCCCTGAGGGTGAGAAAGTGTGACTTTTCCAAGGCCACCAACTGGGTTTCATATAGCTGAGAGGGAATTGAACCCTGGTCTCCAGAGTAATAGTCCAACACTCAAACCTGTATGCCACCAGGTAGGTTGTGCTCCTTTCTGGTTAGGCAACCAGATGTTCTTCTTTTCCAGGACACATCCTTTTGTCCAGGACCATGACGAAGAAGCATGAATTTCTATGTATATTAAGTGTTTTAGCTTAAGTTTCATATTAAGTATTTTTTTTATTCCTACATTGTTCTTGAATGCCCTCCATTTTGTGATGTCTTGTCCTTCTCTGTGGTTAGGACAATATCTGGTCACCCTGCCTTAAATGCCATTGCAAGAAACAGTGTGGGTGACATGGGAATGTCTACATTTGTGTCTTATGTGGGGCAGCAAGTGCAAACATGCCTAGAAGGCCAGATACTTCATGCCTCATGGCTCTCCAAAGAGGATGCATAATAGATAGAGACGGTTGCCTCTTAAAGGCAGTCACACTCTTATGCCTCCTTCGTGTAGCATGTGGAGGAATGGTGTGTGTGTTTGTTTTGTGTTGTGTGCCAGTGAGGAGTGTAAACAGTGCACAGTACAAAGCTGGAGACATGTGATGGCCTGGAGCTGTGAGAGTGATCCTTGACTGCCTATCCCTTGGCTAACTTTAGCTAGTTAAATTGGGAGCCCAAATAAGTATCATGGCTTCCTCTTGTTGGTAATTCTGACCCATCTAATTTATTTAAATCTTGATTTTAATGTCCTGCTGGACAAAGTGACCAGCTGTTGTCCTGACTCCAAAGAGGACAAGGCACCACAAAATGTTGGACCTTCAAGAAATAATGTAGGACATGACCAAAGAAAAGCTAAAAACACTTAATATAAATGTAAATTCATGCTTCTTAGTGATGCTCCAAATGGAGGACGTTTCAAAATTCCTTCTGGACATAAGGTTGAAATGTAGTATGTGTCCTGGAAAAGGAGGACGCCTGGTCGCCTGAGCACAGAGGAGGACAAGGCCCTGCAAAATGTCAGACGTGGGGGGAAATGTAGGAAATGCATGCTTCTTAGTCATGCTCAAAAGGCAGGACATTTTGAGATTCCTCCTAGACATAAGCTTGAAATGTACAAATCTACATTTGTAACTCTGTTCAGAGGGGATTGCCACTGATCTCCCAGAGGACTAGTCACAACAAACTGTTACAAGAATTTCCTATCAAGATTTGTTCAGAGGGGGTTGCTATTGACATCCCCTGAGGCTGAGAGAATGTGACTTGCCCAAAGTCAGCCAGTGGGTTTTTGCCCAAGCAGGGAATTGAACCCTGTTCTTCTGAGCCATAGTCCAACATTCAAACCACTACACCACTCTGGCTCTTGTTGGTCATAAAGCAAAGTACAGTGACATCCAAAATCCACAAAAGTAGTGATATTGAGCCACTGGTGTTAGTGCTGTATCTGTACTGCAGAAATAATCCAGGTTGGTGCTGCTTTAACTGCCAGAGCTGAATGCTATGGGATCCTGGGATTTGTAGGTTGGTGAGATATTTAGCCAGAGAGCTGTGGTGCCACAATAAACTACACTTCCCAGGATTCCCTAGCACTGAGCCAGGGCAGTTAAAGCAGTCTCAGATTGAATTATTTCTGCAGGGTATTTTGGACTCTTGACTTCAGCTGTGGTTCTGCCCCTTGGAATTCCCACCCTCGGCACCCGGTGTCACCCAGCGCGGGAATGCCACTGAGTTTGGGCACTCAGTCTCTAAAAGATTTGCCATCACTGCTCTAAATGTATTGGACTAAAATCTCCATTATCCCAGCCTGTATGGAAATGATGGTAATTGTATTCCAACATACCCAGAAGGCACCAGAATGGGAGAAATTGCTACAATATATTTCCCTTCTGGAGACACAAAACTGACTTAGTTGAACTATAGTCAAGTCAACTTTCAGGTTACTTCCAAAATTTGAGTCTGTTTGCTTTGAATTTTTAACACCGCCATTGCCTTAATATCTTATGTTTATACCGTTTACGTTTTTTAAACTGTATGTTGGCTTTTTTAAAAGAAAAACAATTGCCACACACAGTTAAGGCACACATGCGCACACATGATGGAACCATTTTTTGTTTGTTTCTGTGTCCTTAAAATGATGATTCCCAAATTATATGCAGAAGCATAGCACTGTGTCATGAAATGCCATACCCAATGTTGGATGCATCCACTAGCCCTTGAAGCCATCCCTTCTATATGCCTACATTTATTATCAACACCATTCTGAAGGAATGGGGTGGAAGGCAAAAGCAAAATACTTTCCAATGCAGTGAGCACTACAACTGATAGACATGGGGTAATTTGAGCAGCTGCTAGGCAGAGGAAGGACTAATCAAGGACACCTCAGGGTTCTTAGTGGGCTGCGTAACTGATGTGAGCTCAGGACACATGCGCTCAATGAACCAAAGGTGTGGATGATGTAAAAAGGAAAATGTTATGTTGCTCATAATTTGAAAAAGATTTTTTTTAAAAATGAAGCACTCATCAGACTAATAATAATAATAATAATAATACAATTTATATACTACCTTTCCAACAGATCAAAGCGGTTTACAAAAATACATAAACAATTACATGAACAATTACATAACACACAGACAACTATAAATTCATCCCCTTACCTTAACTAAATACAGTTAAATTAATCAAAATGCAGTTAACATCAAAATACAGTTCAATTAATTACATTCAAATATATAAAAATATGCCTTCCCTACCAGCCAAATGGACTGGCCCTTGCCCTGGCTCTCCTAAAGGGGCGACCACCCCCACCGGCGGTGGGCCTGCCACAGCAGGCACCAAGCCTTTATCCCCTTCCCAAGGGGAACAGGTGTTCCTGGCTGGGTACCTGGGGCCTGGCAGGAAGCATTCTGAGGCCAGCAGTCCACCAGGTGACATGGAGCATGCAGGTAGCAAGCAGCAAGTCCATGCAGCAGCAGCAGCAGGTAGCTAATGGAGGATGGGAGCTGTCAACAACCACTACTCATGATGGATAGATTCATCCTCTAGTAACAGTTAATGACAGCAGGAATGAGTAAGTACTATTTCATTTATATCTCGTTTCCTTAGTTAATTAATTGGTTATAGGTGCTAAAGAATATGGGAAGAGATAAGGCTTTGCTCTGACCCACCAACACAAGGTGTTTTTACTTTACAATTGCAGTTTATGCTTAATGATATCACCAGGAGCTGGCCCTTGTAATATCACCTGAGTAACATCAACAAGTCTCAGCCCTTTGTGACATCACAAAAGGTTTGTCCTTAGGTTTCAGATCTTTTCCCTGATATTTCAGGACCTGAGAGAGTTATGACCTGGTAATCCTAAACAGAACATGTGATATTTTATTCTTATGATGGGATGATACCTAGACACCATATGAATTTGATCATCTTGAAGTTGTATTCTAGAACTGATTGAGAAAATACACGTTATCTTTTGGATGCTCAAGCAAAGTGTGATTCATTTTAATACAGAAAAAAACCTGTGCCCCTGGCATCAAAATCTGGAATAACATTTGCTTGGGAAAATATTTTGCTATAGTGAAAATATCTTCACAGCTTAATTTTAACATGTGCCCGTACACACATTTCTCCCTGGAGTCATCTAAATTCTCTTGGATCAGTCTTTCCCAATCTTCAGCCATGTTTTCAGGAATCTACCTTTTGTAATAGGTAGCTATTTTTCCTGAATCCTCTTAGGCCAAACTACTAAGCAGGGGGCAACATACGAAGCTTTTACTGAAAAGCTGGTGGATGGTTGCAAAGTCAGTGTTTTATAAAGGACTAACATTTGGCTAATTTTTCATGTTATAAGTCTTATATGTGAGAGACAACAACTAATTCTTGAATATGTTTTGTTAAACCATCATTTTCAGAAATTCATTGACTTTCCTCTAATTTCTGGTATATTCTGCCTTTCTCTCATATATTTGATATTCTGTTCATCAGCTGTAATTTCAATAAAACTTTACATTAACTGTACCTGTGAATAGCCTTGCACCATTTCTGATTACAGTATGTCCTCCAGCCCACTAGAGAAAACAGAGAACCTCATTCTCATGTTACCTTGATTCAAAGTGAATGGGGTGAGAAAAATTCAGGTCTTTTTTAAAAGGCATGTAATTAATCATATAGGCGGGATACAGACCACCCCTTTGGAGCAGCCTGCACCCGCCCCTTTCCCTGACAGATCGGGGCTGAGCTGCCACAGCGGCAGCCCCAGAGGCCCCAATCCTCCGCTTTTCCAGGCCTCAGGGAAGCAGCAAAATGCCGCTTCCCCGAAGCCTAGAAAGGGATGTCCTTGGGGCTTCATGCCCCAAAGACACCCGGACAGTGTCGGGGAAGCTGGCACAGCCATGTAAAGGCTGCACCAGCGATACAAGCAATGAAAAGAGCTCCTGGCAGCGGCTCCAGGACGCAATGGCCGCGCCGTGCTGTTTGGACACGGCACGGCCATTATGTCAAAATGGCAGCGCCCATGAAGACAGGGCGCCGCCATTTTGATGTCCTGGCAACCTACTAGGGTTGCGGGGCGTATATAAACAACGCCCCGAGGATGTGCTATCAGGCCCATCTGTACAGGACTATATTGGCACTTGGCTATAAATGGAGAACTCTGTCTGTTTTAATTTCTCTTGCATTTGAAATGTTTAAGTTATTTCAGTCCCAAATGTGTATGCATCAGTGTTGCAAAATTTGTAAATGTCGGTAAGTATCTCAAAAATGGAACTGAAGTAAAACTTTCACCCATTTTCTCTGCCCAAATTCAAGAGTCATTTTCAATATGGAGAGGATCATACCTGCCATATAAGTCTCAAAAAAGAGAAGCATCTCAAGAAAGAAAGAAAAAAAAAGAGTTGGCAGCCCTAGGTCAGTACTGACATGGTTGAATACATAAGGATGAAAATCCATCTTTTAAGAGTCAAGAATGGAATGTCCTTGGCCTTTATATGTTAAGATGTGATTTTCTCTCATGTTTGATTTTTTTAAAACTTCATATTCTTCTGAGGATGTTGTGAAATTCTTGTAAAATGAACTGAAACAAATTGTTTACCCATCCTTTAGTTTTGATGACTTATTGACTTACAGGAAAAGTAACGCATATAAATTGCAAAACAGTTAATAAAGACCTCAGGTGCAGCCTTCCTTCATTCTTTGTAATTAGGGCTGGTTTAACTTCCTGTCCCGATTTGGTATAGATAGTCTAACTTAACCCATTGTCAGTTCACTTTTCCAGCTGCTTTTAAAATGTCCTAGTTTCTTTCTCGATCTCACACTTTCCCCATTTGTCTCCAGCTTGATTCATAGAATCATAAAGTTGGAAGAGACCCCAAAGGCCATCCAGTCCAACCCCATTCTGCCATGTAGAAACTCTCAATCAAAGCATACCCTACCAGATGGCCATCCAGCCTCTGTTTAAAGACCTCCAAAGAAGGAGACTCCATTATCCTCTGAGGGAGTGTGTTCCACTGTTGAACAGCTCTCACTGTCAGGAAGTTCCTCCTAATCTTGAGGTGGAATCTCTTTTCCTGTAGCTTGCTCTGTGTCCTATTCTCTGGAGCAGCAAAAAACAAGCTTGCTCCATCCTCAGTGTGACTCCCCTTCAAATACTTAAACAGGGTTATCATATCACCTCTTAACCATCTCTTTTCCTTTTGTGATAATGGCATTGCTTTCTAAATGTTTGCAGACTCTCTGTTTAATGATCTGCTCTAGAAGCTTTCTTGGAATTGATGTCAGACTAACCAAGTAATAATTGTTGGGATCCTCATTTTTCCCCTTTTGAAGATGGGGACAATGTTTGCCCTCCTCCTGTTCTCCAGGAGTATTGCCAAATTATTGCCAAAGTCTCTGAGATTACATTTGCCAATTCTTTTAATACCCTTGGATGTAGGTCATCTGTTCTGGAGACTTAAGATGCTGCAAAGTGAGTTTGAAGTGCAATCATATTTTACTCTCAGTTAAGTCAGCAGGTGTGAGAGGGGAGGAGGGAGTGAAATCTTGCCCTTACCAGTAGACTCAGGCGAAAGCAAACTGCTTCTAACTCCTCCTAGATTGTGTTCCTTATTAATAACCTTTGTCATCATGCCAACACTCTGATGTTGCTTGCTTACACATGTTCTGGCTTTCATCTGTAAAAAGCTGAAGGGCACAGACAGGCAAAAGACAACCTTCTGCCTGAAAAGGAGTAACAAATGGCATCACTCACCTACTCAAATTATGGTGGCTAGTACCAAAGGGCAGCCAATCTGTTTTGACACAGGTGGGATAATATTTCTCAAGCACCCCAACCTCCCCCTCCCAGCAGGAAAAACACAACAGCAGCAAATTACAGCTTTCAGATTCAAACACTGCTGCTTGAGGTAGTTGCCTTGCTCTGCTTCATGACAGGGCTGGCCCAGTTTCCAATTCACCTTCATTCCTCTGTCACTGCACTTTGGCATCATTTGACTTCAGAGAACACAAAAGCTCCCTTTCATCTGCTGCCACCACCACAAATGCAACGGGCAGCTCTAAAAGGATCCTAATAAACAAGCTCCCTTCTCCTGCACTAATAATGTACCAGCCAAGGTCACAGGAAAGCCACAGCTCTGGTTCAGAACAGAGCAATATTGGCAAGTGCTATGTCCTTCTCTGAAGGGCATAATGCAGTCATAACAGCAAAGGCCAGGCTAAGGGAACAGGGAGGGTGTTTTCAAATCCTAGCGCAGAATGGGTGCCCTGAATAATATCCTGTCAAATCTGTGAAACCAGTCACCCAGGGATAATTTTATAAATAAATAACTACACTGCTGCAGACAACGTGGGCTGCCCAACATCGCATGCGGCTGGTATCAACATTGCTGCAGTGGCACTGAAAATGTTTTCTCACCTCCCTCAGACCAGACCACAATTATAATTGGTTTACCATATAGATATGGCAAGGGATAAAATCAGGTTTACTGGTCATAATAGCAAAATAGTGGTTGGGAGGGTTTTGGTGCTAGCAGACATGAGGTATCAAGGAACATGCTGGGATAAAGTTGTGGGTCACTTCAGGTGAGCTACCTGCCATTGCTATAAGAGGAAAACCATTGCTCCTGTTAGAATTAAATTTTGGAGGAAATTTGAGTTCCAGTCAAGGGGATGGTGATGGTAAATGCACATCATTTACTGGGTGGTGTGAGAAGGGGTACAAAGTTGTGTCAAAAAGAAACTGTCTCAAAATGCTAGGCATTCATCCAGTGATGGTGTTGTTTGCATTCCCAGCATTTTAAAAAGGTGTTGTTTGAAAAGATCACATGGACACTCACCCAGCAGGAGAGAGACACTCCTCCCTGCAACCCCCAGCCCTCTTTTTTTTGAAAGGGTGAAATGAACATTTTTACAAGTCCACCTATGGCACAAGCCTGAAGAAATCAACCCTTTCTGTGTTACCTTAAAGATGATTTGGTGGAAAGGCAGAATAAGAAAAACATTTCTGCTTAGTTGGATTATGTCCAGTTCCACACACCTTGCAAGGGGACAGCAGGGATTTGAATGTGGGTAACTATGGAGTTTATCACACGTGCAGAAACAGGATTTAAAATGGGATTTAAAACATGAAAAAACTCTAAGAAGACACGCAAAAGCACAATTGATTTTCAGACACATCAGGGTTAACACAACATTAAACCAGCTAGAAAGTCAACAAAACATGATTCTTTTTACTTTCAGGATTTTCCAGAAGTAAAAAAGAATTGCATTTTGTCTACTTTCTAGCCAAGTTAATGTCATGTTAATTACTTTAACGATGATGTCGTCTGAAAATCAATTGCGCTTTTGCATGTCTTTTCTACTTTCTATCCAGGTTAATGTTGACTTAACCTGGACGTCATCTGATAATAAATCCATTTTTGCGGAGGGGGGGGGTCCACTTTAAATCCCATTTTGCATGGGATCCCCCCATATGATAAGGTCATATGTGTCTTATTTTACAGAGCACAATCTTCTGTCTGAAGAGATGTCAGAGGAACATCTCTATCAGAAGGCATCGCCCCTCTGTTTTGTTTGTTATGGTGAGCACTACATAGAAACAAAGGTACAAACTGCTCTGACAACATGCTTATAATGTATATATCCTAATAGAAATTAATGGGTGTGGCTGTACCACCTGGACCACTAAGACATTTTGATGAAATACTAAAATATGAAACTATTTTCAGGGAAATCAAAAGTCTCTGTTGTGTCATCACACAGACCCCCAGAAAGCCTCTTTGCACAAAAAGGAACCATGCCTCAACTGTTGTTACTTTTGGTGAACTAGATCACTGGAGTTCTGGCCTGTCAGGAGTTTCTGCAATGCCTAGCTAGAGGCAACAACACAAAATAATAAGAGATGTATAGCTGGAAAAACAGAAAGTATTCAAAATTCTCTTTTCTTTCTTTCTTGAGAATTCACTGGTGGTAATTTCTTTTGTGGGTTAGCTCTAAAGGTACTGTATTCCAGCAGCTTTCTACACACCAACAGTAAGCATTACCATATCTCCATTTCCAAAACAATTTAGGATCACGAAAACTGAATTAATGTTAGTGCTCTTTCAAACGTCTACACATGCATACAGAGGTGCACTGGACAGGCAAACAAGTATGAAAGAAGAAGTGTTTTAAAGGAAGTTCATTTCCAAGGAATGTTTACATGTTATATTTAAAACATTAGGTATGCAATGTACTGCTTTAATGGTGAATCAGGTGACTGTGACATCTGTGTGAATAAAAAGATGGATAGATAGTGTGTAAGTAAACTTTACCACATTGCATAATGAACATGGTCAGTTGAATCCTTTTCCTGTTGGCTGTCTTTGTTTGTGGTCTCTGAGAATTTAAACAGGGCAAAATATTTTATTATTGTTATTATTTTTATTTGTATTTCTTAATTAATTTTAACATGAACAATCTAATTTATTATCAAGGTTAACATTCATTCAGAAAAGAAAAAGACATAGTGGGAGTCTACTACAGTGGGAGTCTACTACAGACCCCCAAGTCAGACGGAGGAATTGGATGATATCTTTCTAGAACAGATGACCACACAGTCAGAAAAGAGAGATGTAGTAGTGATGGGCGACTTCAACTATCCTGATATTTGCTGGAAGTCAAACTCAGCAAAATCCTCAAGGCCTAGCAAATTCCTCACTTGCCTGGAAGACAATTTCATGGTCCAAAAGGTGGAAGAGGCAACAAGGGGGTCAGCTATTTTAGATCTGATCCTAACCAACAAGGATGACTTGGTTAATGGGGTGCAAGTGGTGGGATCATTAGGTGGAAGTGACCATGTTCTCCTGGAGTTTGTAATACAGTGGAAAGGAGAAGCCAGGCATAGTCAGACACGCATCCTAAACTTTAGGAGAGCAGATTTCAGTAAACTTAGAGAAGTATTGAGGGCAATTCCATGGTCAGAAATACTAAAAGATAAAGGAGTTCAGGACGGATGGGACTTTCTCAAAAGGGAGATACTGAAGGCTCAATTTCAAACAGTTCCAGTGAGAAAGAAAAACGGGAGGTGTCTCAAGAAACCAGGATGGATGACTAAGGAACTTTCAACTGAGCTAAGTTTGAAACGGAACATGTATAAGAAATGGAAAAAGGGGGAAATCACAAAAAAGGAATTCAAAGAAATAGCAGGCATGTGTAGGGGTGAAGTCAGAAAAGCTAAAGCGCAGAATGAACTCCGGCTTGCTAGAGAGGTTAAAAAGAATAAAAAGGGCTTTTTTGGATATGTCCGCAGCAAAAGGAAGAAGAAGGAAACGGTAGGGCCACTGCGTGGAGAAGATGGCAAAATGCTAACAGAAGGCAGAGAAAAAGCAGAATTACTAAATACCTTCTTTGCCTCAGTCTTCTCAGAAAAGGCAAAGGGTGCTCAACCTGAGGATAATGGAGCAGAGGACAGAATAGAGGAATTTCAGCTCAGAATAAGTAAAGAGATAGTAGACGAATACCTTATTAATCTAAATGAATTTAAGTCTCCGGGACCAGATGAACTACATCCAAGGGTATTAAAGGAACTGGCAAATGTAATATCGGAGCCATTGGCAATAATCTTTGAAAACTCCTGGAAAACAG
This sequence comes from Sceloporus undulatus, assembly GCF_019175285.1. Classification (NCBI taxonomy): domain Eukaryota; kingdom Metazoa; phylum Chordata; class Lepidosauria; order Squamata; family Phrynosomatidae; genus Sceloporus; species Sceloporus undulatus. The sequence goes on along the minus strand of NC_056523.1, from coordinate 112,704,952 downwards.
GAGAGATCCCAGCAGACTGGCGGAGGGCAAACGTTGTCCCCATCTTCAAAAAGGGGAAAAAAGAGGATCCCAACAATTATCGTCCAGTTAGTCTGACATCAATACCAGGAAAGATTCTAGAGCAGATCATTAAACAGAGAGTCTGTGAACATCTAGAAAGCAATGCCATAAACACAAAAAGTCAACATGAGTTTCAGAGAAACAAGTCATGTCAGACAAACCTAATCTCTTTCTTTGATAAAATTACCAGCTTGGTAGATGAAGGGAATGTTGTGGATATAGTATATCTTGATTTCAGTAAGGCCTTTGACAAAGTTCCCCATGACATACTTGCAAACAAGCTTGTAAAATGTGGGCTAGACAAAGGAACTGTTAAATGGATCTGTAATTGGTTGACCGGCCGAACCCAAAGGGTGCTCAACAATGGCTCCTTTTCATCCTGGAGAAAAGTGACCAGTGGGGTCCCACAGGGCTCTGTCCTGGGCCTAGTGCTATTCAACATCTTTATCAATGACCTGGATGACAGAATTGGGAGCATACTTATCAAATTTGCAGATGATACCAAATTAGGGGGAATAGCTAATACCCCAGAGGACAGGATCAAGATTCAAAATGACCTGAATAGACTAGAAAGCTGGGCCAAAGCTAACAAAATGAAATTCAACACGGAGAAATGTAAGGTATTGCACTTAGGGCGGAAAAATAAAATGCACAGATATAGGATGGGTGACACCTGGCTGAATGAAACTACGTGTGAAAGGGATCTAGGAGTCCAAGTAGACCACAAGTTGAACATGAGTCAACAGTGCGATGCGGCAGCTAACAAGGCCAATGCGATTTTAGGCTGCATCAATAGAAGTATAGTGTCTAGATCAAGGAAGTAATAGTGCCACTCTATTCTGCTCTGGTCAGGCCCCACCTGGAATATTGTGTCCAGTTCTGGGCGCCACAATTCAAAAAGGACATTGAGAAACTGGAGCGTGTCCAGAGGAGGGTGACTAAAATGGTGAAAGGTCTGGAAACCATGCCCTATGAGGAACGACTTAGGGAGCTGGGGATGTTTAGCCTGGAGAAAAGAAGGTTAAGAGGTGATATGATCGCCCTGTTTAAATATTTGAAGGGATGTCATATTGAAGAGGGAGCAAGCTTGTTTTCTGCTGCTCCAGAGAACAGGACCCGGAACAATGGATGCAAGCTACAGGAAAAGAGATTCCACCTGAACATTAGGAGGAACTTCCTGACAGTTAGGGCTGTTCGACAATGGAATGCACTCCCTCGGAGGGTGATAGAGTCTCCTTCCTTGGAGGTCTTTAAACAGAGGCTGGATGGCCATCTGTCAGGGATGCTTTGATTTGGATTTCCTGCATGGCAGGGGGTTGGACTGGATGGCCCTAGTGGTCTCTTCCAACTCTATGATTCTATGATTCTATAGAGACATGATAAAGAAAACCTATCACAAATAACTAATAAACAATAGGCCTCTGATCCCCCATTCTTGACAGTAATGTTGGGGGGGGGGGAAGTAAAGAGGAATACAATATTATTCTGCTATTACAGATTCAACTGAATAATCCTAATGAAATTGTTAAAAATCATAACCACAAATTCTTTCATCGCTGGATTTCTTATTGCTCAAAAATAACAAACAAACAAAAACAAATCTGTTTCCAGTACTTTAGAAAGTCTTCATTTGGCTTATCTGCTAGAACCCACATTAATTTGTCCATCAGAGCTAATTCAGCAACCTTAACAATCCATTCTTCCACAGTTGGTACTTCAGTCGATTTCCAAGTTGGAGCAAACAATATTTTTGATACTGTTAGCATATATTTAGAAGTAATTCACATATGCTCTCCAGTTCTTTATCCATAATACTCCAAAAATATTTCTGGTAGCATTACAAAATCTAATTATTCTTTTAATAAATGTATAAAATTTTAGACCAGTAAAATTTCACTTTCTTATAAATCCACCATATATGAAAAAGGAGCCCTTGAAACATTCTGGGACATTTTAATCAACTTATTTGGAGTTAGATACCATCTATTATAAAGGTTTTCTTTTAAATCACAGCACAATGTAAATTTTATATTTTTAACCCACATTTCCCACATACATCCATAAGAACATAATGGTCAAAGCTTTGGGCCTATATTATCATATTTTCTCTCTAGTTTCAGAAGCCATTTACACACTTTTAAAATTACATGGTCATCATTTTTACGCAATTCTAAATAGAACTCATTTATCTAACCTCTATGGCTGTATTTCTCATCTTGATTAAATCTTTCCTTAAGTTGCATATAAGCAAACCAATTAAGATCTTTACCTTCCATAAGAATAATCTCTCTTGATTTAAACTTCCAACTATCTTGTTTCATATCTAAAAGATCATCATAAAGCAACCATCTACAATTTTTAACCCATTCTTTCATAGGGCAAAAGATTTTAAACATGGTAAACTGGACAACCTCCCATCTGGGTACTCAGTTAAGGACCAGATCAGGTTAGGTGGGCGGGTGGGTGGTGTCGCCTTAATTCATAAAAACATTCTCTCCTTAACCAGGAACCCAGTCCAGAAAATGGATTACATCGAGAGCATTTACCTGACCCTGAAGGCCAGAGACAGTCTGGGGATTCTGTTGGTCTACCGGCCACCCCATGCGCTAACAGACTCCCTGGCCGAGCTGACGCAGCTGGTCTCGGAACTGGTGTTGGAGTCCCCGAGGCTTCTTGTCCTGGGGGACCTCAACATCCCTTTCGAGTCAGTCAAAATCCAACAGGTGCGGCTCGGGAGTTCATGTCTACCATGACTGCCATGGGCCTGTCTCAATTGGTCTCGGGGCCCACGCATTGCGCTGGTAATACCCTCGATGTAATCTTTAGTACGGACATGGAGTCTCCGTGGGCAGAGATCTCTAATATCTCTGCCCTGTCATGGACGGATCATTTTCTGGTTGAGGCTCGAGTCAAGGCTTCTACCTCAAGCCCCCCGGGGGTGGTGGACCTATTAGAATGGTCCACCCTCAAAGGCTGATGGAACCCAAAAGGTTCCAAGAAGCCCTAGAGGGGCATATGGCTGGAGCTGACGGCGATTCTGTTGATGCCCTGACTAACATCTGGGATATACAGTAGTCCCTCGGGTTACGAAATTAATTCGTTCCGCGGCTCCGTTCGTAACCCAAGTAATTTCGCAACCCGAAAAGGCTAGCGGCTAGCGCTGGAAAGCCGCTAGCCGCGCTTTGCGGTTTGAATTTCGCGCCGAAAAAAAAATTCGTAACCCGAAAAAACATTGTAACCCGGAACAGTTTTTTCCTATCTATTTTTTTCGTATCCCGGAAATTTCGTAACGCGATCAATTCGTATCCCGGGGTACCACTGTAGATCTCTCCAGTGCTATACACAGTATCGCTCCCAAGCGTCCTTTCCGGCCTGCTCCCAATAAACAACCCTGGTATACAGAAGACCTCAGGGAAAGGAAGCGGGCTGTGCAACGACTAGAGCGCAACTGGCGAAGACATCAGCACTTAGCTGACAAAGCACTCCTAGAGTCTCATTTGAAGGCCTACGGAGTGGCGATAGGTGCAGCAAAGCATTCGTTCTATGCTGCACGTATAGCATCCGCAGAGTCACGTCTGGCAGAGCTGTTCAGGGTAGTGAGGGAGCTAACTCATCTGCCCCCCTCCCTGAACCCTATTTTAGAACCATCTAAAGCCTGTTGTGACAAATTTAATAACTTCTTTGCGGACAAAATCTCTCGGATAAGGGCTGATCTCGACGCCAGTATTTCTTCTGAATCTATTAGAGAGGTGTTCAGAGCTTCCGTGGCCCCTGTTATACTGGATCACTTTGAGTTTGTTAGTACCGAGGAAGTGGACAAGATCCTTCGAAGTGTTAGGAGGACGACATGCTCTCTCGATCCCTGTCCCTCATGGCTGGCAGCCCAGGGAGGGGGGATGCGGTGCTAACTATGTTGCACCACATAATTAATACATCTTTAAGAGAGGGACAATTTCCATCTAAATTAAAATTAGCAGTGGTTAAACCCCTGGTAAAAAAAAACCCTCTCTAGACCCCCTGACTTATAACAACTACTGGCCTATATCGCTGCTGCCATTTTTTGGGGAAGGTGATTGAGAAGGCAGTTGCCTTCCAGCTTCAATCGATCTTGGATGAAATGGATTTTCTGGACCCATTTCAAACCGGCTTCCAGGCGGGCTATGGAGTTGAGACTGCCATGGTCGCCTTAGTTGATGATCTCCGTCTGGGCATGGACAGGGGATGCGTGTCCCTATTAGTGCTTTTGGACATCTCAGCGGCCTTTGATACCATTGACCATGGTATCCTTCTGGAACGCCTGAGGGAGTTAGGTATCGGGGGCACTGCGCTCCAGTGGTTCTGTTCCTACCTCTCGGGTAGATTCCAGATGGTGCAGCTGGGGGAAGTTTGCTCCGACAAGAGGGTGCTTACATCTGGCGTCCCTCAAGGAGCGATTCTGTCCCCCATGCTATTTAACATTTACATGAAACCGCTGGGAGAGATCATCCGGAGACACGGGGCATGGTGTTATCAGTATGCTGATGACACCCAAATATGTTTCTCTGTGTCCCTGACTGATGCAGTAACTAGGGATGGCATCTCTCCTCTAAATGCCTGCTTGGAGTCGGTAATGGGCTGGATGAGGGAAAACAAACTCAGTGTGAATCCAGAGAAAACGGAAATACTGGCGATAGGTTCCCCGGGTCTGGGTGGTGAGATTTGCCACCCAGTCCTGAACAGGGTCACGCTCCCCTTGAAGGACTCGGTTCGCAGCCTGGGAGTGCTCCTGGACTCGTCGCTCCAGCTAACATCTCAGGTGGATGCGACGGTCAGGAGCACTTGTTATCAGCTTCGGCTGATAGCCAGCTGCGTCCCTACCTGGACCGGAGAGACCTTGAAACTGTAGTACATGCTCTGGTAACCTCTCGATTGGATTTCTACAATGCGCTCTACATGAGGCAACCCTTGTACCAAACCTGGAAGCTACCGTTAGTGCAGAATATGGCAGCGAGATTGGTCGCTGATTGTTCCAGGTCTGACCATATAACACCCACCTTGAAAGATCTTCATTGGCTGCCTATTCGCTTCCGGGCTCAATACAAGGTGTTGGTAATGACCTATAAAGCCCTAAATGGCTTGGGCCCAGGGTACTTGGAGGACCGCCTCTCCCCATATAATCCGCCCCGCACACTCAGATCAACAGGGAAGAAATTGTTGGAGGTCCCAACGACACGCTATGCGAGGACCTCACAGAGGGCATTCTCTATCGTGGCACCTAGATCTTGGAATAGTCTCCCAGATGAGCTCCACTCCACCACATCCTTAGCTCTTTTTAAAAAGAATCTGAAGACGTATTTCTTCTCCCAAGACTTCCCACCATGAAAAATCTTTTCCCCTTACCCCTTTTCAGTGATGACCCTGGAATGTATATATCGACTTCCCCTTCTATCTGGCCCTTTTGTTGTTAGTATTATTATGCTGGTTTTAATGCTGTTTTTAATTGATTTTATTGGAATGTTCTTATACATAATTGTTCACCGCTTTGATCAAATTTTGGAAAAGTAGGTTACAAATAAGTTATATTATTATTATTATTATTATAACAGGAGATTTCAGGGTGGCATACAAATGGCATTAAAATAGGTTAAAATTTGTAAAAAGTATAAATAAGCTAGAAACATATTAAACAATATAATGAGTTTTAAAAGATCTCTTTAAACATTTTAATATTAAAAAAAACTACCAATAACAGTTGGGGGTTGAATTAATAAGGCCCAAAGGCTTTAGTGAACAGCCAAGTTTTAGCAATATTTTAATAGTCAAGGAAACTATTGATCTCTCTAAGATCCACAACATTTGATTGTCCTGATGTGTAGCCCATACTCTCAATAAGATGCCACTGTCAGAACAGAATGTGGAGAAACAGAATGGTTTCCAGTTGCTAAAGGTGTCAGACGAAGCTGCATTTTATCATCCTATCTATTTAACTTATATACAGAACATATCATAGAAAAAACAGTATTAGATGTGGAGGAAAGAGCTGGGAAAACTGGAGGAAGGAACATCAATAATATAAGAGACACATATGATACCATATTCCTAGCAGAAAATAGCTAACACTTGTAACAACTGCTGCTGAAATTTTTAGGAAGAAAGTGGAAAAGCAGGGTTGCAGTTTTATATTAAGAAAGCAAGTATCATGGCTGCAGATGATTTACCTAAGTTAAAAGCAGATTACTTAAGACATCCAAATTGTTAAAGATTTTCTGTACCTTAGCTCAGTCATTAATCGAAATGGAGACTTATTGAATCAGAAAACTAGGAAGAGTAGCTATGAAGGAACTAGATGCGAGCTTCACGTACAAAGATACATCACTGAATTCCAAAGTCAGAATCATCCCTACAGATTTCTATGCATGGTTGTGTAATCTAAACACTGAAGAAAGTTGACAGGAAGAAAATCATCTCATTTGCAATGTTGTGCTGAAGAAGAATTATTTGGACACCACAAAGAGATCAAAGAGCAGTTCAAGCCTAAACTCTCCCTAGAAGCTAAAATTAGTAAACTGAGTCCATCATACTTTGGACATATAGTGAGACAACATGACTGATTGGAAAATACAATAACTTTACAATAATGAAAAATGAAAAGTAGTTGGAAGAGAGGAAGGCTACACTACAGGTAGATTGGCTCAGGGGTGAAACAAGCTGCCCCTGAGAAAGCTGGACTGGGGCCAAGGCAACCATGTACAGTGGCCCCAATCTGCCTTTTTGCAGGCCAAAAAAGAAGCGGCAAACAGCAGCTCCTTTTTGCGCCACCAAAAAGCCAGCTTTTCCACCCAACCATGGCTTTAAGGTGCTCTGGTGGTGTACGATGTCTAAATAATGCCCCACTGGAGCGTCCAAAAGCCGAGCCACATGTGGGCAGCTGGGTAGTGTGGAGCCAGCTTCCAGGTGTTTTGGGAGTGTCATCGTGCATATGCCATGCCCCCAAGCCAGCTGGAAGCTGGCTTTTTATGCTGGTCTGTTCTAGCTCTCAGTCAAGGAAGCCATGGCCTGAATTTGTAAAACCTAGGCAGGGCTCATGATGATCAGGGCTTATGGAGGTTTCTCATTCATAGAGTTTCCATAAATCAAAGCTGACTTGCCAGCAAATAACAGCAAACTGAGCAAGAGAGATGGGTTTGTGCTGTAACTGGGCTTATTCAACAAAAAATCTTATTTTATAAGCACAGTCCCCCTGTTTTCACCAAAGAAAGAAAAATAAAATCAGCAAACATTCATCAGTACATATTTAGAAATCCAAAGAGTCATATTACAAAACATAGAAGAAGCACAGGAAATAATTAGCATGCAACACATAATTTATCCTGAACCTACACTGCAAAACAAGTTTACACCATCTTCAGTTCCAATGAGATAACTATTGAACTGTTTTCTACAATTTCCTTCATAACTTGATCTTCTTAAGAATGTGCCAATTTCTCCCCAGTCTTGTTATTAGCCACCATTTAGTCTTCTGCATTGTATCATATACAAAATAAGCACAGGGAAACAAACCATGGGTCACCAAATACCACTGACACTCATGAGAGACCATTTGCCATTCTGGAGTAGAATCATATGATCATCAAGTTGGAAGAGACCCTAAGGGCCATCCAGTCCAATCCCTTGCCATGCAGGAACACAGTATCAAAGCACCCCCCAACAGAAGCCATCTAGCCTCTGTTTAAAAACCTCCAAAGAAGGAGACTCCACCACATTCCGAGGGAGTGTGTTCCACCACTAAACAGCTCTTAAAGCAAGTAAAAATTACACAAACTTGCCATAAGGTGTTGAATGGTGATATAACTGGGCTGTTGTTTTGTTTAAACTTCTCGAACCCCATCACGATGAAAATTTTCAGTCAGTCTCAAATAAGTGATAGTTCTTCAACTGTAGGGTATGTGGTCTCAAGTCCGGGGTTTTTTTTACATTATACAGTCGGCCCTTCTTATACACAGATTTTTTATACACGGATTCAAGCATACACGGTTTAAAAATGTTCCTAAAAGTATAAATTTACCTTGATTTTCCATTTTTTATAAGGGACACCATTTTGCTATGTCATTATATTTAACGGGACTTGAGCATACACGGATTTTGTTATACACGGGGGATCTTGGAACCAAACCCCAGCGTATAACAAGGGTCCACTGTATAGACTGAAATGCTGGTACATACTATAAAAATACTTTATTAGATGATAGGAGGAGAAATCCACAAACCAATGGGTTATTCCCCACACACCAGCTAGATAGCTAGGGCCCCATTCCCACTGGCTTATAAAGCGGTTCAAGACACGGATTATGGGGCATCGTTTCCATTTGAGCATGCATTCGATCCCCATTGTAACGATTTCGTTCCCATTGGAATTCGGATCTGATCCCCATGTATTTGATTTTTCCTTGGAAACCCCGAATCAGTGGTGGATCAGTTTTAAAAGGGTGCACATTTTTAGAGGATTTTCCTGCGCCTCCTGAGTCTGTTTCAGAGCAAATGAATGGAAACGACAAGGGTGTCTGATTCGGGAACTTGGGGATGGGAGGAGCAGTGCTCGAGGGGCTGGCCTGGGGGTGTCACCCGCTTCTTTCCGGCATTACCAGCGCCATTTTCTCCCATTCGCATAGCCTTTCCCCTGGTGGAGTGGGAAGCAGGGTAAGGCGATTGCATGTGTAGACAAATTTATTATTTAAAAAATTAAGCCTTCGATTGCTTAGGCACTTTGTCCGGTGTCCAAACATAGCAAATTGCTACACTGACCTCCAAATACGGTAAACACATTATGTCTCCCTGCAACCTCCCCCCTGCTCCACATTATTATTATTATTAACCTTTATTTATAAAGCGCTGTAAGTTTACATTCATAGATCGACGTGTGAGGAGACCCATTGAACACCATTTTTAACTATTATTTTTTCTTTTTTTTACATGCCTGCTCGATAGCTCCTCAAACAGCCCAGGGAGCAATGGGGGAGGCAAAGGGACTTGGGGGGGATGGAGGCTCCCTTTCCCCTTTCCCAGAGGCACTCTGGGAAGATACAGGAGAGCCCGGGAAGCAAAGGGACATGGGGGGAATAGAGGCCCCTTCTCCCTTCCCAAGAGGGGAAAAGCACCTAAGCGACTGATTGGCTGTGACATCAAGCCCTTAGGCACTTGATTGACAGCTACTTTTTTTAAAAAGAGGTTCCGGAAGGGCAATGGGAATGGGGAGCAAAAAAGTCAGCTTCAAATTACAACCGAGATAATTTCAATGGGGACGAGAACATGGGTCAAAAAACCCTAGAGTCAATTTGCCCCCTTTCATAATGGGAACAAGGGAGCAGATTCAAATATGACTCGGGAAAAAAAATCAGACTCAGAATCACAGCAATATAAGCCGCTTTCTTTGCCCAGTGGGAATGGGGCCTTTGAGTTTAAATTCTTTTTTCAGTTGCATCAATTTACTCCCTTCCTTTGTTCATTGGTTGTTGTTTTTTTTCGTGCAGCCATGTACCAGGTAGGGGTGGATTGCTCCTCCTACCATCCAAGAATGACTTCTCACAGTAAGTACCAATTTTCATTCTCTGGATGGGTTAGAAGAAGCAATCCACAAATCAGCAGGAGATGACAACTCCTTGGCATCAGCTGTAAAAGTGAAATAGAGCTGCTTATCATCTGCTGGGCCAGCCTAACTGACATAATGAATTCTCCATTGTGAGGATGTTCTGGTCTAAACATTTTCAGGCAATTTTTGTTGGTCCATCTTGCCACCTTCAGGGACACATTTCATGGGAATTCAGCCCCTCCTAGGTTCTGCACTCTGCCAAAGTACAATATGTACTCCCAAACTGTTGTCCTTCCACTGACAGATAAATACTTTTTTATTCACACAAGCCTTTTACATCTAAACTGGATTACAACTGAAGGGGGCTGTTCTTTTTGTATATGTGTTTGACTGATTCATATGCTTTAACAGTATTAGGCATTATTTGAATATTACTGTTATTAGCCACCCCAAGAATTACACCACTGAACCTGATTGTTATGGTACATTTCCCAGCTGAGGCACACATCGAAAATTCAGGCTGGATGAAATTCATTTCGTTTCATGTTTACATCCATAAGGATTGTTCATGAAAAGGCCCATTTGCTTTCTTAAATCCTGAACTGGAATTTTGACCAACCATATTTATATATGTGCCACTATCAGTACTTTGGTCCTAGAGAGGTACTCCATGGCTGATCAGCCATCTCTCTTATTGTTATTGTTATTCCTTTTAGAGTGTAGCACTCGGGCAGGCTTTTATATATTCCTTAATTTTACTGACTTTGTACAGCGCTGTGTATAATTACAGGGCTTTAGAAATAAAGTTTAATAATAATAATAATAATAATAATAATAATAATAATGAATTTATTGAGAGAGAAAGAGAGAGAAATACAAAAGCAGAAACAGAAGATATTTGGCAACTAAATGACAGAGGTACGGAACCATGAGAAGTGAGGTGGGGTGGGTGTTATAGCATCTCCTCATGCCACAAATTGTAAAGTCCTCAATTAAATATAATATTATATAAAATATAATGTTCAAGACACACACATCCAGATGTGTTTTGAGTGTACATAAAACAAATATTTGCATTTTTTACATGCTTGTATTTTCTTATTTCCTTTTAAATTAAGTCACAGTTTTACTCGGACACAACACAGGGCTCCCCTGGGTTACGAAAATAATTCGTTCCGCCGCCGCTTTTGTAACCCGAAAGGCTTCGTAAGCCGAAAAACCCATAGGCGCTAATGGGGAAAAGCCGCGATTTTGGTGTGAAATAGCGCCGAAAAGCACCAAATTTTTTTTCGTAACCCGAAAAAACATTCGTAACCCGGAACAGTTTTTTTAAATACATTTTTTTCGTAACCCGGAAATTTCGTAACGCGGCGCATTCGTATCCCGGGGTACCAGTGCATTAGCTCTGAAACAATTGAGGCATGTGATTTCTTTGTGGACCATGATGCAATTTCTACTGGCTTTGTGGAAACGAGAGAGGAACAGGTTTTACAGTTTGTTTTCATTGTGGTACAGCCATTATATCTCTTTGTTCAACTGTGCATAAAAAAATCAAGCAAAGGTGCAGGTATCCATTGGGTGGCAGTATTATACAACATTGTACATTTAGAGCAGGAATGTGGGCCATTCGTTGTTCTTACACATCCATATATGGTCTAGTTACAGATCCATAGGTGGAGACCTGTTTTTCCTGATCCTTCAAGTAGGCATGACTCAAACTATAACCATTTCCAAAAGAGTCTGAATCTCATAAAAAGCAACTATAAAAGCAAGATAAAGCTGCTTTATGTCTTTCTCTGTCATAAATGGTTTGCACATTGTGATCCAAAGAAAAAGAACAAATTGATTCAGAAATGAAACTGAAGGATATTATCTGACACATCTTAACTATCCCATTTAAAAACCCAGTAGCCCTATAAATAGCCTTTAGTTTGACTCTTGGGCCAGCATTATTTTGAGAATTTAGTTTGGGTTGAACACTTATAAGTGCTTGTAATGTTGAAAAATATAAAGAAATGGAAAATATCTAAATCATCAAGCCCTGGACAATCAGTAATTTTCCAAATTACCAGTCTTTCAAAACAACAACAACAACAACGCAGCATGGTGGATGAGAGCAAAGGGGAAGAGTCCCCAAAATGTAAAGTAGCGAGCAGGATCCTTGTGAGACTCACAATGTATTGCTAAATTAGAGCAGTCGCTTAGAAAACTCCCAGGTGGAATGCACCAAAAGCATCTGCAGGCATTAATGCTGCATATAGAGTGCAAATGCAATATAGAGGGGCCAGGAGCTGATCAAGAATGAGGGAGAAATCAAATTAGACTAGTCTGGACATGCCAAAGGAATATAATGCTGTTATAATGTTTACAGCACTAACATAATTGAGGGGGGAAGTGCAAGTACTGTATTCCACTCTCAGTTCAGCCTGTTACATTTCTAAGGAAAGACTTCAGCAGTCTCAAAATAGGAGCCCAATCCTTGCTGCCAAATATAACTCGAAAGTGTGTGTGTTTTCTTTTAAAGAAAAGGTAACAGGAACTTAAAGAGAGATAGTGTAGTACAGTGGTTTAAGCACTTCACTAGAATTCTAGGAGACTAGGATTTAAATCACTACTCAGCAGTGGAAACCCATTGGGTGATCTTGGGTGTCACACTCCTTCAGCCTAAGAGAAAGGAGGTAACATATTATTTACTGCATTTATATATGATAATTCCAGTTAAATTGGCATCCCATTTGCTTAAAAATGTTGTCATACTCCAACACTTGCTGCTTTACAGAGACGGAAACACTGCAGTATATTAGTTAGGAAGAACCATCAACTTTGTCAATCTTAGGCATTCTGTTACTGGCTCTCCCCCTTCTGCATGGGAGACAGAAACTATCATGGGTTCCAGGAATAAATAATATTCTGAACAGTTGGGTTAGTCTCTGGTTTTGTTTCTCCTAACTCAGTTTCTTCACACACCTATTTTGGTGCTATAGTGTGAGAAAAAGGGGAAACAGAGCACATCCATGCAAGCATGGCCTAATTCCTGTTGTGTGGTGAAGCACACAACAAACTTCCTCCTACATTCCTTCAGTGTCTTAGCAAATAGCCTCAGAGTACTCATTACCATAGAAATTTAGAAATTATGGATATCGATCTGATTATTAACTAGACTGGAAAACTATGGACAGAAGAATATACATATGCACTGAACTTTGAAATCAATACACTTTGGTGTGTCTAACTTTGCTCAAAGATTGGACTGCTATGTTTCCAGTCTCATACCTCCTTGGGAGAAAGTACTACAGTCTACAGACCTAATGTGGACTTAGACCTTAGTAGATACTTGTAAGATGTTCATGGAAGTTTTGAGAAATTTCAGAAAAGTCTCAAACACATGTAATATATTTCAGAAAATATGCACATGTAATGCTGGAGATAATATGCTTGTTGTCATCCATTATATGTTGCACACAATCATGAATATCCCAAACGTTATATGATCTGAATATTCAAGGACAACAAAAATCAATCCATACCTTGTGGGAACCTATGTATTATTACATTTTGCATGACAGCTTAGAAGCCATGACAGAATAGTGAGGATATGGTAAGACTTTTCACATGCAAATAAAAGTCACATTGGTCCTATCAGCACTCAGCTTCTAATTAACTTTACATTTCAGCTGAAGGGGAAGGTTTTTCATATTCTGCTTAATTAAAAATATTGTCTCTTAATGTGACATATAGTGATTTCCAAACTTTGGTCCCCCAGGTGCCCTAGCCAGCTTGGCCAACAGTCAGGAATTCTGGAAGCTGAAATCTGAAACATCTGGAGGAACAAAGTTTGGGAACCACTGAGCTGTTAAGAGTACTGTGGTTGTATGTCGATATCCATTGTTTAAATTCCAAATGATAGATGGCCTCATAGACTGCATCTGCACAGCAAAATAATCTGATTTGACACCACTTTAACTGCCATGGCTTCATGCTATTGAATGCTGGGTACTGTAGTTTTGTGAAACATTTAGCCTTCTCTGTCATAAAGTGATGGCGCCACAACAAACTACAGTTCTCAGAATTCCATAGCATTGAGTCATGGCAATTACAGTGGTGTCACACAAGATTATTTCTGCCATGCAGATGTAGCCTTAAGCAAGTGATCATTACAATGATCTCCAGCCACATATATAAGCAATACATGAAAGGGGTCTGCACCACCCAGTCCTGCCTCTCTGCAACTGTGGTGTGTATCTCCCAACCCTTCTTCCCAAGAGCTGCTGCACACTGAAGAGTTGAGTATCAGCTTTAGTGAGAGGATAATATCCATATCATACAGATGTCAGAGACAGGTAGGTCCAGTTCCACTTCCTTCCACACATTGGCTATATACAAGTTCTTTATTCCCACTATTTTATTTTGATCTAGTGAGCATATGTAGAGTGACCATTAAGTCAGAATCTCATGAAAAGAAAATTTAAAGCAAATTGCTGTCATGCAAAATGTAATAATACATAGAATAAATTTAAAATGTATTGAAATAACAGAGAAAATAATGAGATAATCATACAAATGATTAAGACAAACGTCAGCCTACATTAAAATATGAGTAATAATGATTAAAGTCTAACAACTGAAGCAACTGTGTAATTAACTTCAAAGGAAATGATACAATAATAAATGTTATAAAAATGCATAAATAAAGGGGAAATATAATATAATAATAAGTAAATGTAAAATAGCTACAAAATTGTCTGACACATCCTCCATGTCACTTACTGATGTATGTTTCTAGCTGCTAAAATGAATAAATAAATGAATAAATAAAGCATGCCAAGACAATATAGTAGCAAAAGGTGGCCTTCTCTCACCTTTCTGAGAGAGATTCAATACAATCCACAACCAAAAGATCTACAAGCAAGCAAAGCAAGAAGAGAAATCCTCCTTTAGTGTTCCTGTTTAATATATATACTCCTACATGATTTAAATGTTTTCTGGAGTCTTACTAGTTTCATCTTATCAGTCCTGTTGGAATAAAAGGAATCATAGAATCATAGAATCATAGAATCATAGAGTTGGAAGAGACCACAGGGGCCATCCAGTCCAACCCCCCGCCATGCAGGAAATCACAATCAAAGCATCCCCGACAGATGGCCATCCAGCCTCTGCTTGAAGACCTCCAAGGAAGGAGACTCCACTACACTCCGAGGGAGTTTGTTCCACTGTCGAACAGCCCTTACTGTCAGGAAGTTCCTCCTAATATTGAGGTGGAATCTCTTTTCCTGCAGTTTGCATCCATTGCTTCGGGTCTTGTTCTCTGGAGCAGCAGAAAACAAGCTTGCTCCCTCCTCAATATGACATCCCTTCAAATATTTGAACAGGGCTATCATATCACCTATTAACCTTCTTTTCTCCAGGCTAAACATCCCCAGCTCCCTAAGTCGTTCCTCATAGGGCATGGTTTCCAGACCTTTCACCATTTTAGTCGCCCTCCTTTGGACACGCTCCAGTTTCTCAATGTCCTTTTTGAATTGTGGCGCCCAGAACTGGACACAATATTCCAGGTGGGGCCTGACCAGAGCAGAATAGAGTGGCACTATTACTTCCCTTGATCTAGACACTATACTTCTATTGATGCAGCCTAAAATCGCATTGGCCTTGTTAGCTGCCGCATCGCACTGTTGACTCATGTTCAACTTGTGGTCTACTTGGACTCCTAGATCCCTTTCACATGTTGTCTCCTTTAGCCAGGTGTCCCCCATCCTATATCTGTGCATTTCATTTTTTCGCCCTAAGTGCAGTACCTTACATTTCTCTCTGTTGAAGTTCATTCTGTTTGCTGTGGCCCAGCTTTCTAGTCTATTCAGGTCATTTTGAATGTTGATCCTGTCCTCTGGAGTATTAGCAATTCCTCCTAATTTGGTGTCATCTGCAAATTTGATAAGTATTCCCCCAATTTTTTCCTCCAAGTCATTGATAAAGATGTTGAACAGTACTGGGCCCAGGACAGAGCCCTGTGGGACCCCACTGGTTACTTCTCTCCAGGATGAAAAGGTGCCATTGTTGAGCACCCTTTGGGTTCGTCCGGTCAACCAGTTACAAATCCACTTAACAGTTGCCTTGTCTAGCCCACATTTTACAAGCTTGTTTGCAAGAATGTCATGGGGAACTTTGTCAAAGGCCTTACTGAAATCAAGATATACTATATCCACAGCATTCCCTTCATCTACCAAGCTGGTAATTTTATCAAAGAAAGAGATTAGATTTGTCTGGCATGACTTGTTTCTCTGAAACCCATGTTGACTTTTTGTGATTATGGCATTGCCTTCTAGATGTTCACAGATTCTCTGTTTAATGATCTGCTCCAGAATCTTTCCTAGTATTGATGTCAGACTAACTGGACGATAATTGTTCTGTATTGTAGGCCAGTTCTGTATTGACTGATTCCTATATATCAAATGGCTGAATTTAATTATCTCTCTTAATCAATCTTGTCTTTGTTTGTCATAAATTTGGTATCCCCACAGGTTATCTATGGTAACAAGTTTGTGTGTGTGTGTGGGGGGGGGGTAACAAGGGGGAATGAGAACTATTTTGGTTACAATAAATCTGTCATCCAATCTGATTTAACTAGACCAGTGATCATAAAATGCTTTCTTTCTTTAGACCAAAATGTATAGCCATTTAGAGAGATACAAATAGTGCAACCTATGCCATCTAGCAAGGATTCAGAAGTAAGAGAAACAAAAATAAATTTAAAAGAAAGTATCTCTGTCAGTATCTTGAGTAGCTGGCAGACTGACAAAGAATTCACCATAATTGCATAAAATTACTGTATGAAAACAGACATACAGAAAACAGTAAGATACAAATCTGTTAGATTTAAAATCTGTTACAGAGATTTAAAAATAATTTATGATTGTGCTCTGCTTATTCTGTAAGACTTTCATACTTAAATAGTTCAGAGGTAAGTCCTCATTTTTAAATTTTATTTTTAACTGAGGGATTCTGCAAGTCTTTTATTGTTTCCAACAAGTTCTCACTTGCTATTTTGAGGAGGGTGGCTGCTGGAATAAAATGTAGGTACAGCATTTTGAAATAAAACAAAAAAGCTTGGGAAAGGTGCCCAGTTATTCCAATGATGAAGCTGGACTTCCTATTTTATATACGAATAACATTACAAAATAATGATGAATTGTTCAAAATGTTCTAAGTGTTTTGCATAGATGAAAAAACACACACACAGTGCCTGCTCGCTAATAGACATAATAGTAGAGTTGCCAGATTGAAAACTGGAGAGAACTTTTGTACTTTTAAATGCTGTTTCTGAAAAAGGAATTTCACCAGGTGTTTGTCTCGCAACCAGAGGTCCATTCACACTACCCAATTGTAATGGTAAGATTTCAATTTATCTGCTATGGTTTCATCCTATGGAATCCTGGGGTTTGTAGTTTGGTCAGAGGCACTAATCATCTCTGGCTCCTTGCTAAGCCACAAATCCCAGGATTCCACAGGATGTTGCCATGACAGTTAAAATGGAATCATAATACAATAACTGTGTAGTGTCAATGGGCCCCAGGTAACAGGCAACACATGCCGAAATTCTTTCTTCTACACAACCATTAAAGTTACAGGAACTCTCTCTAGTTTTCACACTGACAATTCTCAAAGGAATACAGTGGGAAGAAAAAAGGAGAGAACCAAAAGAGACCAGCAATTGCAGGCAAGAAAGGCTATTTCTATAGCAAATCAGTCTCACTCCATTGCCCGAGAGACCTTTGGTGGGCTTGTTAGCAAGGGATGAAGAAAGGTCAGGCTGACCAGATGTTCTCATTTTACCAGACATGTCCTATATTTCAGCCTTCTGTGCAAGAAGAATCCCAAAATGTCTTCCAGTTTGAGCATGACTAAGAAGCATGAATTTATATTTATATGGATGTTTTTAGTTATTGTTTGGTCATGTCTTACACTTTTCTTGAAGGTTCTACATTTTGCGGTGCCTTGTCTTTGCAGTTAGGACATCTAGGCATCCTGTGAAGACTGTTTCCATCCACAGTCTGAAGATGGGTGACTCCTTTGCCTCAAAAGAGCCGCCAGGAGAAATGGCTTCCACCATGAACTGAGAAGAAACACTCCTTTGCCTTAGCATATTTGAGGGATCCACTGCCACCTAATATGATGACAAGGGGCTTCCTAGGTGTTTTCCTTTACCATGGATACCATGTAATTTCTCTTCCAGTATTAGTTTTGAGTGTGAGTTTGAAAATCTTTGTACCCTGCTGTGAGCAGGGTGACAATATGTCATAACTATAAGGGACCACAAAATGTAGGATATTCAAGAAAAATGTAGGATATGACTAAATAAAAGCTAAAAACACGAATATAGTGGGACCTTGGTATCCATGTGGGAGCTGTTCTGGACCACCACTACCACCACCCGGGCTTACCTGAAGTCCTGTTGTCTCTAATGGCAGCACAGCCATGTGCATGCACCATCACCAGGGTCAGTGAGGGCCGTCCCTAATGGTGGCATGGCCACATGCACATGCCACAATTGCAAACAATGGCTGGCTTGTCATCCACGGATGCTTAAATCCATTGATGGCAAGTCCACAGATATGGAAGTCCCACTGTATAATGTAAATTTATGCTCAAAATTAGTATTGCTGTGACTGGGCTATATAAGAAACTGCAGGTGATAGCTAATATACTAGGACTCCAACTATGAACAAATATCCCTACATATAGAAAAGTAGCTTGGCCAGGGGGGAGTTTAGGCTGGAGTTCTCTTTCTTAACATCAACTTTTCTATAAGGGAAGAATGTTTTGTGTGGAAAACATCATCATAAGAATTCCTATGCAGTGTAAAATGGTAGCAAACCAGACAAAAGTCTTCTACCTTATGGGACTATCTCATGGCTTACTATTGATTTACCTCTATCCGGCTAAAAGCTTAATTTGGGCAGCATTCTGATGTTATCAGGTTTGTGTTGCTGAATTTGCTGCCCGAATACATCCCAGGTGCATCTCCGCTTCCAGGAGTGCTCCGGCAGCTATTTTCTCAAGTCAGAAAACTCCCGGATCTGAAAAAAGCTGTGAGGAGTGCTTGTGGAAGTGGGATGCACCTGGGGTTAAAAAATATAGTCATGTGAGATTGTAGTCAAGACTTGATATATAGTGAAGGTGGAGGTGAGTGGATGTTTAACCCTGTCCATCTCCTTCTGTGGTTCTGCTCAGAAACTCTCCCAATAATGTTTTATTACCTTCAACTGAAAAGATGCTGGTGCAGCTATGTTTTCACCTAAAGGTAAAAGCATGGGAAGATGATTGCAACAAGAACTAGTCAGGCAAAAAAAGACCAAGCAGACACTTCTGTTTCTAATTCTTCTAATCAAACTGGTAGCCTCCTATAGCTGCTTTTCATTTAAAAAATATCAGAAGACTCTTAAACCTGTCTAGTTCTCAGGATTATTATTATTATTATTAACCTTTATTTATAAAGCGCTGTTAAACATCTTGTTCAGACCTAAGTAGAGGGTCTAGCATTCTGAATTGAGACTGTTAATTTTAGGTATTTGCTATTTATTCATTATTTATTGTTGTTTACTGTGTATTGCACAATAGTGTATTGCTTCATTAAGCAGATGCTTCCTGTGTTTCAGTTTGTTTTATAAGAGAGAAAAGCAGGAAGAGATTTTCAAAAGCCAGGTGTTTTTGCTTATTCAAGAGCCATATTAAATGAGAGAAAGGGAGGGTCTCACCATGTTAAAAAAACGTATTACACATAATAAGGCGGAAGTTATGTGATTAAGCATAGATAATTGATGAGTTGATAAATTACATACTTTATATCCAAGCATTCCTGCTAAATGACAGATGCCTTGCTGTAAAATGCGTGGGTGACAGAATGTTCCTACCAGCTCACTCCATAAACCAGTGTTTGTTCAGTTCCTTTTAATATCATTGACACCTAAATTTGTGCAGTACACAACTCACATCAATTTGGATCCAGATAGTTCAATTTAATTAGATTAACTCTTAGCAAAAAAATATCATCATCAATATATAGGGTAATTAAATAAAAATGATGCAAAACTGGATAAGAACAGCTTTACTTTTGCACCATTATTTTAGGAGCGGAACAGAAGGACATGAAAAAGAGCCTTGAACCTGCATTTTTCAGAAATAGATTGAAACCCCACTGTCTGCACCAGCCGCTCCCAAGGTGGCTCGCATGCACACAGCCCAACTGCATGGTGCGACATCAAGCCACACTGCTGAGTAATTTTTTGTTGGCTCCCCACCATGCCTGCACACTGTTGCACAAACACACCGCTAGCAACTGCCTGCTACCTAGATGCCATCTGATCGGCTACACAGCCGCACCTGCAATAATCCACCAGTACAGAACATCGCAGCATTGGTGTGCCCCGTAAAACCCTGGTAAAGCACAACCGTGCCCCTTCCCCCCCTTTTGGACTGTCTGGTTTGTGTATGTTGTGAATGTGTCACACATTCCCTTTTTTGCATTGCTGCCCAGCTCCGTTCTTTTAAATGTTCACCTGCACTGCTGCATTTATATGCAGCTGTAGGGTTAGGATGGATCGCTCTTTTAGGACCGCTCTGACATCATTTTCTGAACGAAGGCCTGTTACAGACAGGCCAAAAATGGCATGGCACCATCGATACTAGGGTTCAGGAGAGTGCAGCAACCACACACCACCGAACCCTAGGATGTATGGGTGCTGCCATGACTGCACGGCCCAGCCCACATAGGTGCGCGTCCATGACACAAGTGTTGCACGGTATCCACATGTTGCTGTGCTTGCATCACTGATGTGCCACAGTACGCTAATGGTACACTCGTGGCATCAGGTGCGCGCTCCTAAAAGAACCCAGTTTTCCGGGTTCTTTTAGGTGCGGAGGGACGCTGCGCAGTTTGGCTGCTGCAGTGTCCGTCAGGAGCAGAAAGGGGTGGCTGCAGACCATCCTTTCAGGGCGGCCTGTACAGCCCCTAAGTCAGAATATCTGTTTTTAGACCCTGATTTCTGACTGCTTTGGAGACATGCATCATCTAAATGCCCTACCTTCCAAGCAGGTCGAAATCGCTTTATTTGGCCTATGTGTTACACTCTTTAGAATCAATCTGTATTTTATATTTTTAATATGCAGAGTCAGATTTCTTAGTTTGTTTTTCCTTCCAAAGAAACACAATAAATGGTACACAAAAAGGCTGCTTGATTCCATGCAGATTTAGGCATATCTGCCTCATTTGAATCAATGCATTTGATTATCTCTCTTTAAAAATAAGCTGTAGTTAAATGCCTTTGAGATGGCCCGAACTCATGGCCACCCTGTGGATGAGACATCTTCAAAAAACCGCTATCCTTCACTGCTCTGCTTAGGTCCTGTAGACTGAGGCCCATGACCTCCCTGATTGAGCCCATCCTTGTGTATTCTTCCTCTCTTTCTACTGCCATCTACCTTTCCTAGCATTGTCCGTTCTAGTGAGTCATGTCTTCTCATTTTGTGGCCAAAGTATGACAGCCTCAGTTTCATCATCTTGGCTTCCTGGGAGAGTTCAGGCTTGATCTGTTCAAGGATTTATTTATTTTTCTCTTCTTGATGACCACAGTATCCTTAGTATTCTCCTCCAGCACCACACCTCAAATGAGCTGATGGCTTCCCTCCACCTCATGCTTTTATCTACAGTAGTCCTAAATAGGTCTATATATAGTTTTTATTAATTTAATGCATTTTAGTATGTTTAACTGTTTTAATATGTTCTGGTTTTAAGTGCTGTTATCTTTTTAAAAGGAATTTTATTCTTTTAATGAGTGAGGCATTTAAATACCCATTACTGTATATACTCAGGTATAAGTCTAGAAATTTAGGTCAAAATATTTACCCAAAAAACCTGAGTCGACTTATCTGTGGGTCAATGTAGGTACTGTATCTTAACTCTTATTTAAAAGAAGGAACCATCCCCTGTTGAAAAGCAAGAGTATAATCTGTCCCACAAGCACTGACCCCCTCTACTCTCTCATCCATCCAGCTTTAAAAGTAAGTACAAAGTGTTATGTCTGCTGGAATTTTGTAAGTTCTTTGACACTGTTTTGCTTTGCCTCATCCTTTAGATCCTTTGCTATGTGCCCCTAAATTTTACCCTCGACTTATCCACGGGTCATAGCAAAATCCATAATTTTGGCCCCAAAATTTGCCCTCGACTTATACATGAGGTCTACTTATAGTTGAGTATATATGGTAGTTTAATTCTATTTCAGTGCTCACTCTTGTATGTTTTAACTATTGCTCTTTTCATTTGTAAGCTGCTTTTGTGTCTCAGTTTGGAAGTGGGGGGAAAGTGGGACAAAACAACAACCACCCTAAATGCAACAGATCTGGTCTGATCTTGGAACTTAAATAGGGTCAGCTCTGGTTAGTACTGGAGTGGGAGACCGCCAATGCATACCAGATGCTGTGGGCTGTAGAGGAAGAAACTGGCTGAGTATTCCTTGCCTAAGAAAACCCTATCGGAGCCAGCGTGGTTTGAGTGTTGGACTAAAGAGTTTATCACACCAAGGAGATTGAAAGTTTCTCTTGTGAATATCCCCCAAAAATTGCGAAACAATTTCACACAATGCCGCACAAAACCCGCCAAGTGGCCACAAATAAGCATTATTAACGCACTTCATTTTACTTTTGGGATTTCAGTGACAATGCATTTCCAATATCACTTCATTTGCGCAATTGCGTGTGATAATCATTTGCGCGATTATTCGCCACTTTTGCTTCATTTGCAGGATGCTTTAAATGCGCTTTAATCTCTCTTTAATGCCAAAATTAGCCCCAGTGTGATAAACCCCTATGACTCTGGAGATCAGGGTTTGATTCCCTGCTCAGCCATGAAATCCAGTGTCACACTCTCTCAGTCTCAGAGGCTGGCAATACCAAACCCCCTCTGAAGAAATCTTCCAACAAAACTTTATGATAGCTTCGCCTTAGGGTCACCAAAATTGATTTGGGCCTAAAACACACTACAGAAATAATCCAATTTGAGACTGCTTTAACTGCCCTGGCTCAATGCTGGGGAATTCTGGGAAGTATAGTTTTGTGAGACATTTAGCCATCTCTGTCAGAGAGCTTTCTGGTGCTACAAAAACCTACAAATCCCAAGATTCCCTAACACTGAGCCAGGGCAATCAAACTGGATTATTTCTGCAGTGTGAAGAGTAGAGCTCTGATGCTGCAACAAACTATAACTCCCTGAACTCCATAGCGTTGAGCTGTGGCTATTAAAACCGGATTATTTCTGAAGTGGATGAATCCTCAGAGCCACTTCTGACAGGCCTTTTTTTCTTTTCTTTTCTTTTTTTTGGTTGAGGTGATTTTTCTTGTGTAATTATTTTTGAGACTGGAATCTGTTTTGTGTGTGTGTGTTTTATATATATATAAATATACACACACACACACACAGAGACATATATATATATATATTGAATTCTTTTCTAATTTAAAACCAACCTACATGGACAACATGAAAGTTGTGACTCTCTTTTAAGCCATTAAACCGCTTAATTCACCTGGCCGTCGTTAATAAATACATAATAGGCTGCATCCGCACTGGAGAAATAACCTGGTTTGAAACCGCTTTAACTCTTTTTTTTTGTTTTTGTTTTTTGTTTTGTTTTGTTTTTGCTCAAGGCTATGCAATTCTGGGAGTTGGAATATGTTGAGGGGCCCTCCGCTCTGGGTTCGCAACTCCCAGAATTCCATAGCCTTGAGCCCAAAAAGTTAAAGCTGTGTCAAACCGGGTTATTTCTCCAGTGTGGATGCATACACCTCACTGACAGGACTCTTTTATTTCTCCCTTTTTTGTGGAGAAACGCGTCCTTCCCTTTCCCCTTCCCTCATCCCCATCCCCATCCCCATCCCCCAACAAACACACACAAACACACTTTCCCTGCTTGAAATGTTTTATTATAATATTATTGTTGTTTAAAACTCGTGAGGACTGAGCCCCTCAAGCGGCTGGCTGCCTTTCGACGGCGCGCGCAACCGCCTTTCCCTCCCTCTCTCCCCTAGTTTTGATTGACATATGCTAATGGCCATTTTTGCGTGTGCTGAACTAAGCGCGGGGGGGGAGGAGAAAAACTGCGCACTTCGAGGAGGAGGACTTCACCATAGCGACGGGCGCAGCGACCCCGCCTTTATTAAAACCAACCAACCAACCAACGGGCAAAACCGCTCTCCAGCTTTTGCGCATGCGCGCCCCTGCGAGCCGGCGGCCTCGCCCTTAACCCAGGGAGGCGGTTAACATCAACGCACGCTTACTTCCTGCTTGTCCTCTTTTCCTCCCTCTGGGAAACTGCGCATGCGTAGGGAGAGCTTCTCTATCTCTTTTCCCTTCCCCTCCCTCCTTTTTCCCAGCGTCCCTTGCGCGGTGAAGAAGCGTCGACTGGAGGCATTTTGTGTGTCCTGGATATCGGCGGTTGAGGGAGACAAGATGGCGGCGGCCGCTGAGTGAAGCGCCCCTTGGCGGCGGCCAGGGACCCGCTTAGGCTTCTCCCTCCCTCCCTCCCCCCCATCTTCGAGGGCTGCCTTCCTGGAAGGGCGGAGAGCGGCCCGGCAGCCGGGGAAGCCTCGGGGGCGCCTGCGCCTTATATCTCTATATCTCTATATAACTATACATATCTAGGGACCCCATTCCGCCATTTCCCCTTCTTCTCTTTCTGTCAAGGCTTCGTCGGCGGGGTCTAGGCGCGTGAATATCCCTCCCTTCCTTCCTTCCTTTCCCTCCCCCGTCCCTTCCCTCCCTCCCTCCCTCCCTCCGCCATGGCGAGCAGCAGCGGCTCCAAGGCCGAGTTCATCGTCGGGGGCAAGTACAAACTGGTGCGGAAGATCGGCTCCGGCTCCTTCGGGGACATTTACCTGGCTATCAATATCACCAACGGGGAGGTAAAGTTTGGAAGCCTTTTTCTGCTCTGTTTCGGCTGCGTCCACACTGGAGGGATAACCCGGTTTGGCAGCGCTTTGACTCTTTTGTGGCTCAAGGCTATGGAATTCTGGGAGTGGGCCCCACAACAAACTCCAGCTCCCAGAATTCCATAGCAGAGAGGCAGAGAAAACGCCCAGAGCCTTCTTTTCCTCAGGAGGGGTCTTTGAATGCGTTGACAGGAGGTTCCCTTTGCCCCCCTCCCCAAGTGTCCCCTGCTCTTGCTCCGCGGAGCAGCCTCTGACCCGTGTCCCTCTCCACTGCAGGAAGTGGCTGTGAAGCTCGAGTCGCAGAAGGCCAGGCATCCTCAGCTGCTGTACGAAAGCAAACTCTACAAGATCCTCCAGGGGGGAGTGGGCATCCCCCACATACGGTAAGAACAACAGCTGCGTTCGGGGGGGGGTTCCTTAATAACCCCCCCCCCCCCCCCCCCAGGATCTGCGTGTCTTGTGCTCCTGTGTAGTTGCAGTTACAGGAGTAGCTGCTCTGATGTCTGGGGTGGACCAGTGGAAATGGCTGCTCTCTTTTGTGTTTTTGTTCCAACATGTCTTCCTCTGCTCAGAAAATGGCGGATGTCAAGGCTTAAACCTTCCTGGGAAGTGGGGCATGTTTTTGTTATCTCTCTCCTGTGCGTCCTTTCTGACATCAGTATTATGTCCAGAAAAATGGGGGCGCCTGAGAACGAGGGGAAGTAATAAGTATAGATACGTGGAAGCCCCTTTCTGTTGCTGACGACACATGCGTCACCGAGCCCAGTAATTACATGCTCCTGTTTAAGGCAGGCTTCCTTGCTTTCTTTTGCTCAGCTTTATGGTACAGTATCTGTTTTAAGGTCTATTTGGGGACTGCCTGGTCTCTTGTTGGAGCAGTACCCCAGGCAAGAGATTAAAAAAGTAATACATCAAACTAGAAATAATAAAAAGCAGATTTAAGGAATGATGCAGATCCTTTCATGTAGAGAAGTTTTCTTATATAGAGAAGGCTTCACCGATACTTGAAAGTTGTGTACCCACCCAGCTGTGAACAGTTTTCAAAATGGGTTTGGTTTTTACACTTGGATATACACAAAAGGCAGTAGATCTTGTCTGGTCTTGGAAGTGAAGCAGGGTCGGCCCTGGTGACTGCAAATGAATACCAGGAGTTAGAGGCTATATTTAGAGGAAGGAACTGGCAAAATATTACCTGAATATTCATTTCTGGACAAAACCCTATGAAATTCATGGGATCACCATAAGTTGACAGATGACCTGAAGGTGAAACACACATACATACACACTAGTGTTAGGTTATATGTGAAGACATACAGGTAATAGCAATAGTGTAAATGGATTGATTTAGTTTCAAAATCCTGTTTTTTTCTAACTTTTATTCTTGACAGATTAACATTTTGATTTTTTAAATCTCACTTACATGTATAACATCTGGTATTCACACTCCAAGAGCAAAGTGAGCTTAATGTAAGCAGATAATAAACTTAGATCCAAAACACACAGTAGAAATAATCCAGTTTGAGTCAGCTTTAACAGCCCTGGCTCAGTGCTAGGGAATCCTGGGAATTGTAGTTTTGTGAGACATCTAGCCTTCTCTGTCACAGGATTCTGTTCACAACAAACTGGAGTTTCCAGGATTGCCTAGCACTGAGTCAGAGCAGTTAAAGCAGTTTCAAACTGGATTATTTCTGTAGTGTGTTTTGGATCTTAGTTAAAATATTACTTTTGTATTCCCCTGTTCATTTTTCTAAAGTAGGAAAAACATTTGCTATTAAACCAGCAAGAAATGCTGATTCCTTAGTCATTACAGGTATCTGCTGCTGGTAGTTTTGAGCTACAGAGGTAGTAAGCAGTGTTGTAACATGGATAAATCCCTTGCCAAATAGATGCAGAATTTAATGACACACTTCTATGAAGCAACTCCCAGCTCTAATTACACTATGCGGCCAATGGTATAAAACTGTTTATTATCACACAAAAGACTCTTCTATATTCTGTGATGGATTTTCTGCTTTTGATAAAAAGATTGTCTTTAGGGTTGTCCTTAGACTTAGCAAATGTAATACAAACATCTAGATCTGGGTGATCTTGTCCTAAAAGCCAGCTTTTGTTATAATGCAAATGTTAAAATGAAGCACTGTCGATGCACTTTGAAGTAATGGATTGTATTATGTGTCTGTATTAGTGTGGCCCTTGGCTTAGGCATCTTGCTTTATTTTCTTTGCATTGTGTGTTTGTTTATGAAGTGTTAAGTGTCTTTGAAAAAAGAAAGAACTAAACACTAATACAGGGAATTCAGTGGAAGAATATTCTCCAGAAAATGCAGAATATACTTTAGCTATGCAGTTAGATGAGCTTATGTAAGAGAAGTAGTTCATACTAATCTTCATAAGTAAATGAAATTGATTTGAGCTGGCAAAGTGTCACATCTCTCTTAGAGAGTGTCAGAATATGGAGGAGTTGTGAAAAGAGCTGCATTTTTCAGCTTTGGAAATCAGTCATGCTGAAGAAATGATACAAATGAAAATAATATAAAGAAATATCACTGGGAAATAAAAAATTGTTTGTAAAATATTTTGGAATATTTGCTTAATTGTTAGATTCATGTTGTTTTGATCTTACAAATAACTTTAAATACTTAAATGAATTGTGCCAACCATGGTTCCTATGCAGTTAATGGTTCAACTCAAACATCGTGCTGAATCACAGTTAAAGAAAGTTTAACTCTGAATGGACAAACCATAGTTTCATTCACTTAGCAAATATAGGACCTGGAATTATAGTTTGAAGTGGGTTTTCAGATGGCTTGTGGTAACTAATATTTCCTACAGTATCTCAGTGAATAGACACTGTTTGACATGTTTGTGCACCACAAAGGTATTGAAGTTAAATGGTTCTGAAAGGCTGAAACCGTTGTTTGTACATTTGGAAGCTTAGTCTCTGGTCTATATTCCAAACCCATTGTTACCACAGACAGTGCAGTGTTTCCACAAGATACTAAGCTTACTGCTGTATAGCTGTAAAAGCCATGCTAATTTATCAAGTTCAGAATACATATATATATACAATACAATACAATATATACAATACAATATATACTGTGAATAATGAACTGGAATTAGTAATAGCATAATTACAAATGAATACATAAAATATCATTAACTATTTCCACAAAGCAGCATGCTTTCACTGTACTGTAAATTATTCCTTCACTTTATGAAGGTTGTAAATAAAAATGATAATTTTAACTTAGTTCTGAAAAGTTGTTTGTCAGTATTAGAACAAAAAGAATATTGTGGTTGAATTCTGAGTACCAAACTCTGCTGTGGAATTATTATTACTTAAATTAAGATAACACCTGAGATTTTCAGACACATTGATGACATCTTCCTACCCCCCCCCTACACACACACACTTAGTAATATGGTGAAGACTAAATATGTTTACATGGCCGCAGACTATCTGGATTGTAATGTGGGTAAGGGGGGAAATGTGTGTGAGGTCAAATGGAGTGAGATGTCTTGGAAGAAGTCATGGCCGACTGTAACCCTGAACAGAAGCATACCACCCTATTACATTTTGTTGCAGTTCCTGTTTATTTTATTTATGTTTAAACATGGAATGTAATAGTTATGGGCCAGATCAAAAGTCTGTGCAGGGAGCTGCTTAAAGCGTTTTCTGAGATCAATCCCCCTTGCATTGTTCAAGTAAGATTCTTTTGAAGCTCATGGGGTTGTCTTCAAAATACAATCAGCCTTCCATATCACCACAGGCTTGTTCTCCACCCGCAGATATGAAATATCTGACATCCATATAAGTCTATGGACAGGCTTGTGTCTGCATCAGTGCAGCTGAGTGCTTGCACTGCCATTGACCCATATGGGGCAAGTTAAGCCACGGACACTCCAGATGCTGGATTGGTAGTTTGCTGATGGATGGCCAACTGGCATGAGAAGCTGTAGTTGCCATGTGTATGGTTTTAGGTCTACTTAGCAATTGCTTTGGATCTTGGGTTTTTTTTTTCTGATACAAAGATGTTTGGTTGCAGCTACATACTGTAGTTGTTTACACCAATTGTTCTGGATGGATACAGCATGTGTTGCATCTGTTATAATTACCCAACTATCCAATATTTGAATGAAAGTGAAGATGCTATTTCTTATTTAGAATGTTATAACTATTAGCATGAGTTGTAACCCTGATTCTTTGTCATAAACAAGTTGTTATAGGAAATGTGAAGTCTAAATTTTGCCATGTACCTCTTGGGCTGTTTAAGGCCCAGAACCCTTTTTAAGTTCTGGAAATAAACCAGACATCATTTCCTATTTAGTTTCAACTTTTAAAAAGGTCTGAAATAAGTGTAGGGGAAGAACATGGCAAAACTGCCCCGGGGGCATTTTTTAAAAAAATTAAAAGTTAAAATGTAACAGTTAAACAGGTGGTCATGCTCTTGACACTTGGTGACTTTAACTGAACACAGGAACCTCTGGCTAAACTTTCACAGATTCCAGTATTAGTGTATCCTTGTCGAGAGGCATACTTCAACAAAAGGAATACAGTTAATCTCTAGACAAACTCACAATATTTTCTGGTTTGATATCAAGCAATAATTTATACAGTATTTGTGAACTCTGTAGTGCTTCTGAAATCAGTGATGAGATTGGTTACAAACCTCTTAGGTACCCAAGTGGTACTTGGAAAATTGTCCTAAGGAAAATAGTCAAAATATTAAAATTTATGGGTAGTTTTCAAGTTCTCAAAGTCAGTACTTAAGCACTAATGTGAAATTGTTGCTTGATGAGTTGCTGCCAGAATCTGGTAGAATCATTTTTAATAGCAAAATATATTTTTAATACTCAGTGATGACATCAAGGGAGCCAGGTGATTTCTGCAACCATCTTTTCCTTTCCCTCAAATGTTTCTAAGCCCTTGCCCCAGTCTAGCTCTCTGTAATACTAAGTTGGGAGCAGGGTCCAGGCGGAGAGGGAAGAGGCGAGTTGCAGCAGAGCCTTTTCTATTCAGTGCTAGACCTGGCTTTATACTTAGGCATTTGGTCTTGTTTTATTTTTCCATTTTAAGGATTGGTCCACTGCTTAGTGAAGGAGTGCCGGGGAAAGTAGTTGCTATCACTGCCCTCTGGTTTTCCTCAAATGTCTCTGGTCCCTTTTCTCCAACATAGTATCATAGAGAGATGGTACTGAGGGGCAAAGGTTCAGAGGGGGGAAAGGGGAGATTGTAGTAGTTGTGTGTTTCGGTTTTTCTCAAGGCCCAAACTTAAAGGAAAGCAGTGGGTTAAGGTACATCTGCACCATCACCCTGCCATTTTGGAAACTACAGTAATGGTGGTGGAAGGCATCTTTTCCTTTCCCTCAGTGTCTCATTAATCCTGCGGCTGGGCCTATTAATAAAGACAGGAAATATAAAAATGCATGGCTTGAGAGGCCAGTAGTGCATCATTCCCATCTACACAATTCACAGGCTTAACTCCAGAAGAGGAATAAGTTGTCCCTCTCCCCTTGATCAGTTTGTGCAAAATACATTTTGCACATTGCTGATATAATCCTCTTTGTTTAAGGTGACAAATTAATTGTTTTCCCTGCTGCAGCTGCTGAATTCTTTTTTGGGGTGGGGGTGGGGTTAACTGTAACCAACTTTGTTTTATTTAGTGGAACTGACGATTGTACACAGAACATTTCCAGGAACCGATTCTGGTCTGGCCACCTTAGCTTTTCAAAGCTTTCAGAATATGTACTGTTCCTGTCCACTCCCTCTTTTTCAGTTACTAGTGTGTTGAAGGAAGAATGCATTGATAATGCATTTATTTCCCTTTCTCTCCTTCTCTAGTTAAACCATGGATTTAGTCCAACACTCAAGCCACTACACCAGGCTGGCTCCAATAAAATCTGAACATAGAATGCAGGTAAACTGGGCAATATTCTAAAGGCAGTTCTTTAAAATATGAAGAGAGCCAGAGTGGTGAAGTGGCTGGAGTGTTGGACTATGATTCTGGAGGCCAGGGTTTACTTACCAGTTCAGCCATAAAACCCACTGAGTGAACTTGGGAAAGTCACATGCACTCAGCCTCAGGGGAAGGCAGTAGTAAACCTCTTCTGAACAAATCTTGCCAAGAAACCCCGTGATAGCTTTGCCTTAGTGTTGCCATAAGTCGGAAACTACTTGGAGGCACACAACAACAACAGAAACTGTGATTCTGAAAACTTCAAGTATGTGTAAGGGCCTATTAGAATGTTGCCCCCCCCCCCCGCTCTTTCTAATAGCCTAGAAAGTCTCTTAAGATACAGAGGATCATTTGTGGAGAGATAGGGCAGCATTTATTTATTTATAAACCATCTTTCTCTTGGAATGGGACCCGTTTTGGTTCACAGAAGAATCAGCTGAAACAATACAGTTTTAAAACACACAATTAAATCATTCCATTAAAAAGATAGATTAAAAACAGTTTAAAATTATTTTTAAAAACAGAAGTGAAAAATAAAGTGCAATCTTTATTTAGCTTCTTTGCATAAAAACTTTCTGGTTAGTTCTTTGGTTGTTGGAAGATCTAAGTCTTTCTTATTCTGAAGTGGGAGGCAGCCTTTCTTAATTCATTTTTAATAAAGCCAACAACTGCTTATTGTTGTCAGATTGGTGGTTCTGCAAGTCCAGATAACTAATTAGACTCTAATTCTGTGCCTTAGTAGCTTTATGTTTGTCAGCCAGTAATCTGTGTATGTGTTAAGTGGAGAGATATTTATTGTGAAGTATGGTGTATATATTTTGAACCAGCAGATAGCTCTGTGGTTGTAGCTTATTTTTTTCCCCAACATCCATATGTTCAGCCTCTCACTAGATGGTCTGTATAATAATTGTTGGGAAAAGCATGGTAATACAAGTTTAAGATTTTGTGAATTTGTTTTACCAAAGCATAAAGATTAATTGTGCAGCTGCATGTGAAGGATACCTTTCATATTAGAGAGAGAGATCTTGAGTAATGAGTAAATGATAACTGAGTAGCTTCTCACTGTGTTCACACCATTTATTGTGTAAAACACTGTAAGTCCTACCTGGGAAATATGCAGTCTTAGTCCCCCCCTCCCCTATTGTAATCCTTCTGAAAACGAGAAGAAGCATGTTTTTTCAGGCAATTCTATAAAACATTGGTCCCCAAACTTTTATCTTTCAGGTGTTTTGGACTTTAACTCACAGAAATACTAGTCAGCTTGGCCAACTGCCAACAGTTCTGGGAGCTGAAGTAAAAAATATCTGGAGAACCAAAGTTTAGGAATCATTGCTATCTATAAAATAAGGTGTCATTCCCTCCTGAGAGCCACTGACATTTGGACTATGACTCTAGAGACCAGGGTTCAAATCCCTGCTCAGCCATGGAAATCCACTTTGTGACCTTGAGCAAGCCACATTCCCTCAGCCTCAAAAGAAGGCAAAGGCAACCACTTCTGAACAAATCTTGCCATGAAACCCCTGTTTCCTTGGGCTCCTCATAAGTCAGAAACAACTTGAAGGCACACAACAACAAAGTTCCCTATCTGCTTTGTTTTAGTGGGGAATTTCCTCCTCTGTAATTGTAACTGACCTTATGTCACTTCCCCTATGTGACTTGAGACTGTAACTTATAGCAGGTCCCAGGAGTTGAAATCATTTTCCAGATCAAGCCAAATTGTTCAACCTTGCTTTGTCACTTTTGGAAGGTAAGGGAAATGCAAACTGATCAAGGAAAATCAAGAAAATTGTGATTGCAATGTGTCCAGACTTTGGTGGAGGACTTTCTCTTGGTACCATCATTGTCATGCTTGGTAAAGACATAGGAAGGGGCATTCTTAGTGGCTTCTCCTAGACTAGGGAATTCTCTCCCATGAGAAGCTGAATTGAGCTCTTTGCTCTTGTTCCAAATGCAAGGGAATGCATTTGCTTGTGTTCAGTTATTAATTGGTTGCTTCAGAAGGTCTTCTGATGGGCTGTGTGTATCTCTTGCTTTGTTTTGGATTGTCTCCTCATAGGATTTTCAGGGTAAAAAAATATTCAGAAGTGGTTAACCTGTGCTACCTTTTGCACAGCACTGATAAGAGTTAGGTGAAGTGTCACTGCTGTCATATCTGAGGGAACCTCTGTCAGTATCAGCTCTCAATACTGCTGCTGCCCAATAGCTTTTCTGCTGTCGTTATCATTAAGGCTGCGAGTTACTTCTTCTGATGCAGCTGTTAACTCCCTGAACAAAATGGTGCCTGGTGTCTCCAATTTAAGTATTGTGCAATGGATGACTTGCCTAACAGTGTAGTGTCCTGACAGTATTACTCTCAGGGACTGGTACATTCCAAACCCTTCCTTGTCTTTCTTTTAGACATCCATGGAGAAATCAGACCTTATACAGAGAGTCCTGTCTTCCACCTAAGTCTACTCTTCAGTATTCCTTTTCTGTTGATGACATTTCTATTCGACCAGTCCAGGAAGCCCATAGTCTTGGTTTTATTTTTTACTCTTCTCTGTCGTATATCTTCCAGATCCAGACCACAGCTAAGGCATGTAAATTCTTTTTATATAATATTGCCAAAATCCGACCATTTCTCTCTACCTTTACTGCCAAGATTCTGGTCCATGCCCTAGTGGTCTCGCGACTTGATTTCTGTAACCTCCTTTTGACAGGGCTTCCTATTTCTCTTCTCGGTCCTTTAATTTCTGTCCA
This sequence comes from Sceloporus undulatus, assembly GCF_019175285.1. NCBI lineage: Eukaryota > Metazoa > Chordata > Lepidosauria > Squamata > Phrynosomatidae > Sceloporus > Sceloporus undulatus. The sequence goes on along the minus strand of NC_056523.1, from coordinate 112,671,656 downwards.
GCATTCAGCTGTATTCATTATTACATCCATCCACCGCTTCGACTATATCTCTCCTTTATTGTCATCCCTTCACTGGCTCCTCCTCCCTTTCCGTATTCAGTATAAGCTCCTGTTGTTGACTTTTAAAGCCCTGCATGGGTTGGCCCCTCCTTATTTATCTAACCTTCTTTCTCCTCACCTTCTTGCTCGGTCCCTCCGTTCTGGTAATCAAGATCTGCTGCCTCAGCCTAGGATTTTATCTGCCCTGTCCTGGATTCGTCCCTTTTCACTTGCTGCCCCTCACTCCTGGGACCTCCTTCCCTCACAAGCACGGGTCATCACTTTAACCAGTTTCAAAACTGAGTTGAAGACCATTCTGTTCAGAGAAGTGTTCCCAGGCATTGCGTGTATTTGTTATTTGGTGTTGTTAATTTGTTGCCTGCTTCACTTTATTGAATCCTTTCCTGTATTGTTATGTATTATTTATATATATTACGCTATTATTTCTTAGATTGTATGCCATGGGCAGGTTTACTTTATTTTATTGTTTGTATGTACAGTGCTGTATAAATCAGCACTATATTATTATTATTATTATTATTATTATTATTATTATTATTAATAATAATAATAATAATAATAATATTGTATTTAGTGCTCTTGGTTTTATCTATTTTATGATGTGTTTGTAATTGGTTTTAAACTCTATGGAAACTGCTTTGATCTTTTTGGAAAAGCGGTATATAAATTAAATTTATTATTATTATTATTATTATTAATAGGAAAGCTGTTTTAAAGTGTTGGTGGTGGTAATAGTAAAGCAGGAATTTTGACTGATTATTGCCTACTATTTAGCATAGAAATGTTTCTTCTCTGTTACTACAAAAGGGAATGAAGGTGCATCTGTCCTGGGACAGATGTTAAACACTCACTTTACATTTTAAAAGAATCAAACTAAGGAATAGAAGAAAAAATAACCAAACCAATTTTCTAAGGTGTTAAAGACAGAATAGTGCCCAAATCAGTATCCCATAGAAGTGTGTGTATCGCTTTAGTGACTTAGCCTGAGGCTGATGGATGCAAGTGTTTCATATTTGGAAGAAAGGTGCAATATAAATTAAATAATTCAATAAATATCTATGAGTAATGGTCTTCAGACTTTGTATTGAGTTATCAGTAGTTGATGTTTCTACCCTTCACGAAGGTGACTAATGCAACAGTACAATATAGATTGCAGCAGTGATAGATGAAAGCATTGGACAAAAATAGAACAGTTGGAAGCTATTTAGGTCTTAAAATCAGTTTTACTCAGTTTGGGACTGATAAAAACTTATACTTGCTGCAGCATGAGGCATAGAATCATAGAATCATAGAATCGTAGAGTTGGAAGAGACCACTAGGGCCATCCAGTCCAACCCCCTGTCATGCAGGAAATCCAGGTTGCCTAATTGTAGGCAACCTGCAATTATGTATTCTGAGTAGTACACATTTACCATACATATAGTTTTTAAAACATGGTAACTGCAGATTTATAGTAACCAAAAACACACTGCCTGTTCCCCAGTATAGAAATACCACAGACTTCCATACGTAAGAGTTATGCATGGGAAGAGAATGATAGGCAAGAGAGAGATTTTTCTTTCCATCAGGCCCAGAGCTGTATTAAATGAAAAACTTGCAAATAAGGTTTGCAGTTTTTGGATTTTTGAAAGCACCCATTTTCTTCAAATAGGGTTTGTCTGCTTCAATTAGATTGCAGAAATGGTCTGCAAACACTCAGATTCCACCTATTGCCTTGCTGCTCATTTTGCAATTGCATATTATTGAACTCTTTGAAGTCAGTCATAGAGATTTCCAGAAATCAGATAAAATTTTTACTATATCATACTATTAGATAAATGCTTATTTTTAAGAGGACAGTTTTTAACAAGCCGTGGCCAGATGTCAAACTTTCATTTTAGTTTTGTTCTATAGCTATCACCAGTTGATGAAGATAAATACAAAGGTTATTATAAATTGTTCTACAAGACCTCCGAACTAAATAATATGAGAATCAAAGCTATGCAGTCACATGCACAAGCACCAGTATATTAGAAGAACCTGAAAATTAGGTCAGCAGTCTAATACAGTGTATTTTGATTCAAATCAATATACAAGTTTAAGTAATAAAACAAGAGGAAAGCAGAATCTGAAGATATTGAAACATATGTGGAATGAGGAAAAGTGCTAAAACTATGCCAGCCACAGATGCTGGCGAAACATCAGGAAGAAACATTTCTAGAACATGGCCACATAGCCTGAAAAACCCACAAAAAACTATGTTTATATATTGTAACAATATGAATTAGTTATGTAAATGTTTTCAGATAGCCAAATAGTTGAGCTTCATCTTAAAAGTCAAAAAGAGTTAGATTGTAATTTCTGGCTTGGTGTGATACATCTGACTTGTAACTGAAAAAGCATTAAATGTTATTTGTTCTGATGATGCACTGAACAAAATTATTCAAATAGATTTAGTTGTGTGGTTTTTTGTTTGTTTGTTTGTTTTTTGTGGATAAATACTGCCCAAAACTTCCAAATGGTACCTGACCATTGCTTTCTTCAAATTGCTACTGTTGGAAGACTTCAGAAATTATGATGTTTGCCTTTTTTTTCCACATATAAAATTGCTAAGTATCTGTGGATAAGCCAAATATGAATTTCCTTTTTCCCCCCGGGGAGGGGGGGGAATGAACAAAATAAAAATGTCTACAAGGAGTAAGAAATAATTTATTGACTTTGGATCTTTTAGTCTTCATGTTCTACATCTTTAAAAACAGGCTTGAACGCAATTAAATTGGACTCAGATTCAGTTGGGCTACATGTATTCTTTCTTCCCCAGCTAGGCAGGCATCATTTACTGTGGCTGGAAGCATATAACCCCCTTTGGGTCGTTTTAAGCCACTTCCATTTTTTTTTAAAAGGCTCTTTCTAGTCCTAAAATGTCCTGGATGGCTGCAAAATATGGCCAAAAAAAATACCCAAGAGGGATTTGGGGGTGAAAAATGTTGAACAAAATGTTGACCTTTGGAGGACTTGAGGTCACATGTGGTCTGCAAACTTCACTTTGCCCACCCCTTTCCTAGGCGGTTGGAGAATTTTATAATGTCTCAGTAGGGCTGTCACTATATTGGACAATATCAAGCATTGCATTCAGAAACAAAACACTCAAATAGTAAACCTGCAGCTCGCATAAAAACTGCAACCAAAACCTACTTGTGAAGCTTAAAATGGCTTTTATGGAAATAGGTCCTGTAGATTTAAACCATTTCTGTGCAAGTTTCGGAGCCAAAAACAGTTGGCAGCTTTTTTTTATGCAGAGCTTCATGAGCTGATCAGATGACCTGAGTAAAATTAGAAAAGCTGCAAAGTTGTTGTCTAGATCCCAGTTGTTAGCAATTAACATGATATTGTTTAAGAACTTGCTTGATGAGAAGGACAAAATTGCATTTGTAGCAAATAAGCACTGAAAAACTAATGAATATTAGGTGGGCAAGTTTAACCTTGAATATCAAATGTCAAAATAGTAGTTGTAAACTTGATTGAGAGAAGACTTTTGAAGTTCATATTGGTTTGTGGCTTATTATCATTGAATTATCCTGTCACTATGTACAATCATTAGAATGTTACAACAATTAGAATATAGACTACTTGAATTTCAGTGAACAGGAAGTTGAGTTCATGATATGGCAGTTGCGGCCCTACCTCGACCAGGGGGACCTTGAAACGGTAGTACACGCTCTGGTAACCTCTCGGCTGGATTTCTATAATGTGCTCTACATGGGGCAACCCTTGTACCAAACTCAGAGGCTACAATTGGTTCAGAATATGGCAGAAAGGCTGGTCACTGGATGTTCCAGGACCAGTCATATAACACCTATCTTACAAGATCTACACTGGCTGCTGATGCGCTTCCGGGCACAATACAAGGTGTTGGTTATAACCTATAAAGCCCTAAATGGCTTGGGCCCAGGGTACTTGGGGGACCACCTCTCCTCATATAATCCGCCCCGCACTCTCAGATCGGGCGAGAAACATCTACTAAGAGTTCCTAAATTTAGATACATGTCATCTCAGAGGGCTTTCTTGATCACAGCCCCACAGCTCTGGAACTCTTTGCCCAAGGAGCTCCGCACTGTCACCTCCCTAGATGTGTTCAAGAGGAATTTGAAGACCTTCCTATTCTGCCAGGCTTTCCCCCCATGAGCTCTGATGTTATTCTAATCCCCCTTCGATGATGTATACTGTCAATCCAGCTATTGCATGGTTTTTTATGGTTTTAATCTGTTGTGGTTGTTGTACAGTTTTGGCTTGTTCATGTTGGTTTTCTTTGATTGTATGGAGGGTGGGTTTGTACACTGTCGGGATATTGTTGTAATTCATTGTTTTGTTGAATTTTAATGTTAGAAACTGCTGTGATCTGTATAGGAATAGCGGTGTACAAATT